>NC_141908.1:54630000-54785000 GCF_057802395.1 Ceratotherium simum simum | reverse complement strand
TCCAGAGTCACACAGCTGGAGGTGGCAGAGCCAGGACTAGATCCAGTTCTCTGAACTCCCAGCAATGCTGTATCTGTTATAACCTCCAGCCCACCTGTTGTATGCAGGTCCATTCTGACCTTGGGTGAAAGGGATGCTGAATTCACCCCAACCAACCAAACAGGGAGACAGGAAACTAAAATGGGATTCCAGAGTTATTCAAACTCTGTATTAAACTGTTTCCCTATTTTTTAACTGGGTCAGGTAAGAATTATAGGTGATGCTGACAAAATTCTTGGGAAAAAGTGGGTAGTGATCACTCTAGTAAAGAGAAGGTTGTAGATAGTTTCTGCTCTATAGAGCTGAAGGTTAACATCAATACAAACTTCTTTGGTTTTCTTGGTAATTCTTAACCTTCTTGATTTGATTGTCTGCCTCCTGGGCTGCTATGGTTAAGATCTGGCAGGTGTAAGTTTGCCCTCGATCTTGCTTCTTTGAGCGTGGTCCCCAGACCAGAGCGTCAGCCTCACCTGGGAACATGTAAGACCTGCAGATCCGTGGGCCCCACTCTGGGCCTACGAGATCAGAATCTCTGGGGATGGGCCCAGAAATCTGTCTTAACAGGGCCTCCAGGTGATTATGATGCACACTAAAATTTGAGAAGCCCTGAGCTAGAATAAAAAGGGGGTGTAGAATAAAAGAATACAAGAGGCCGTACAAAGCAATGGTTCAAACTCTGACAGTTACTAGCTAGGAAACCTTGGACAAGTGACTGTCTCTCTGTACCTCAGTTTCCTTGATTTTGAAATGGTTGTGTCTGCCTCACGAGGTAGTTGGGAAGCTCAAATGAGATAATGCAGGAAAAGCCTGCATGTAGCACCTTGCCCATGTTTATTGGGTAGTCAGTCCATTTTACTTATTAGTCTTATGATTATTACAATTTCAGATGTCTGTAGCCCTGGCAGCCCACAGTGCAAGTTCCAGACCCTTCCTCGTGCACTCTCTCTCTCCCATGCTCTCTCAGAGCTTCCACAGCTCTGCGCAAACTTTGCAGCTACTGTGGGGTGAGTGCTGTGGGACTGGCTTGAGGGGGTCCTCCTGAGCACCTTGAAGAATGCATCTCCAGCCCCTCACCGGTTCCTGAGTGTCACAATGAAATCAAGACAGGATTAAACCATATTCAGTCCTATTTCTTGCCAAGGAAAACAGGTTGTGGGAACCTCGTATTCTGAGCCAAAACTCAAGAACCGTTAACCACAAGCACGAGCCTCCTTAGGCAGAGAGGGAGGCCCAAATCTCAGCATTGGAACTGCCCTCAGAATTCCAAAGTGTCTGGCTGGGCTGGGTTGGATGATCCCACCCTGGCCATTCCCTGGGGCTACTGCCACCAGCATCCACACAGCCACTTTAGGAGCAAGAGGCCAGCCCCCTCTCCTGAGCAGCCTGTCGCACAGAATACAGACACAGGAGTGGCAGGCTGGAGCAGCAGCTGCCGCCGCCTCCCTCAGGGCCACCATAACGTCTCCCAGGGGGCCAGCCCAAGCTTGGATGAGCCTTGGAAAATTAGTGAGCAATTCTGACTGGTTTAATTTTTCTCTCCTAAGAACTTGAGAGACCATGTCCTCTTAATCATCTTTTGAGACGAAAGACAAGAGAAAAGAGAGACATTCAAGAAAACGCAGAGCAATTAATCTGTTCATTCATGTTCAGTAAATGACTCTGTGCTCCGAGTACATTCATCCCTTTATTCTACAGACATTTCTTGGGCACCGCTCTGCATGGAGCACTGGGGACACCAGGGTGGATTAGGAACATTTCTGCCCTCAGGAATTCTGCAAGCCTGTAGGGAGAAGGAGAGGCAAAGGCTGTTACCATCAATGAGCATTTACTGTGTGCCAGACACTGGGCTATGTGCCTAATCCTCACAAGAACCCTGTGAGGTCCGGATTCTTACTCCCATTCTACAGATGGGACATTGACACAAAAGCCCTTCTTTTCTTCACTCTACCATGCTGCCTCTGTGGGGGCGTGCTCGTTCATCACTAGTGCAATGAACAGGAGTGTGAAGGACCATGAGAAGGTGCAAGTTCAAAGGACCCCTGGCAACTCAGAGGGAGAGAGATTGCTCCTGGCTGCCATGTGGGCCTTGAAGCAGAGTCTAAGGGAGAGCATGGGCCTGGGGAAGCTGGTGGAGGAAAGTTTTGAGCAATGCTCTAGGCAAGGCTGGGGAAGGGGCGGGATGGGCCAGGCGGGCCCTGAGTGGTTCTGTTTGCCCTGAGTATGGGCTGCAGGAGTCCACTGTGGGGAGGCAGAAGCATTAGGCAGCCATTATCTCGGGTCAGGCCTTGCCCTCAGCGTGATCCTGGCCAGTAGCCAGGACAAAACTTGGAATGTACCTTGCACTTCCAGATGAGGGTGCAATAACACCTTGTCAACATGTTACACTTGGTTTCATTTTTATCACCATCACCTCCCCACCCAGCCACATTGATTAAGTGGACACATGCATGAAGTGCTTGGCATAGGCTCAGAGCAGGTCGGAGGTCACCAACACCTCTCCTCACTCAGAGCCTCCCCCTTGTCCAGGCCAGTTCGTAGCAGCCGCCTCCTGCAGCATCACCTGAGAATGTCAGGAAGGAACTGGCACTCGCCAAGAGGTGAAAAGGGTCCAGGTGCTCTGACATGCATTGTGTACCCTTGCCAGGCAGTGAGATGATTCCCACTTCATGGATGTGGTCACTGAGGCTCAGAGAGACCAAGGGGTGAAGGACCCAGCTGGTGCAAGTGGAGCATGCTCTTTCCAAAGCTGGTGCCTTAGGAGCTAAGGGGGCAGTTGACAGGTTTCTGGGGACAAATAATAATCTGTGATAAATTTAGTTGATTTAAGTTAATCTATTAAAAGTTAAACAACTTTTATCATCAAAGTTGAGACCATATTGATAAGGGGCAAAACAGACTGGATACTGCCGTCAGACAGTCCTGTGTTCAAACCCTGAGCCCACTTAGACTTTCTGTGTAAATTCACCTCCTCCGAGCATTTCTTTCTTCATTCATAAAACCAGAATAATAGTACATACTCTATAGTGTCATCAAGGTGAAGTGATACAATTTATGTATAGTATGTAGTCCTGTTCTTGGCAAATGAGGTCTTCTCTTATGCCTTGTCTTTTCATCTAGCAAATGCTTGCTTCCAGATTAACTGGTTTGGACATAAAATATTGACCATTTTGATCTACTCAGCCAGAGTATTATTTACTTGAGATTGCATGGGTACCCAAATACCTTGTTTCATGGCCAGGCAAAAGAAAGCTAAGATAATTAGCACAAGGCATAGTTCTCCTCCAAGAATGCCAAATGACCTAAGTCTTCATGGTTAGCCCTTTGAAATTGTCTTGGTTTCATGATTTCAGGGCCCATGGAAGTTCCATGTGGCAGAGATTGGCTGGTACCAAACTTTTTCCCTTTTCCTCTCAGCTAGATTATACTTCCCATTCTCCTTCATAGTTAGGTGATTATGTGACCGAGTTCTGGCCAGTGGAACATGAGTGGAAATGATGGGGCTGTGGAATGAGGGTGAAAAACGTGGCCTCTAAGAATCTCCCACAAATCCTCTTCTCTTCCCTCGGGTGCTGCTAGAGAGAGGATCCAGTGAAGGACTCCAAGGCTATGGAGCCCCTAGGTGGAAGGAACCTGGGTCCCTGAATGACTGCATGGAGCAGAGTAACCATCCCACCCAAAAACTGCATTGGGCTATGAGTGAGACATACACTCTCGCTGTGTTAAGCCACTGAGATTTGGGGGTTATTTGTAATAGCAATTAGCCTGCGCTAAATAATACAGCCTGCTTGTGGCTTATAGCAAGATATTTCCAGCCACCATTAATGATCTCTCTAAATGGCCCTATAAAATCAAATACCCTGGGAGGGGTAATATATTTCTTTACATTAGCATAAATTAATTTATACGCTTAGCCTGCCAGGTCCAAGCAGGACCCTCCAGATATATGGCACTGTTTTTGATTGCAGGTGTGGCTGAGGAGGGAGATGGCTGGTACAGTGGTTCTCAAAGCATCAGTATCACTTGCACCTTGTTAGAAACGCAAATTTTTGGGCCCCATCTCAGATCTAGCAGATCAGAAACTCTGAGAGTGGAGCCCAGCGATCTGTTCTCACCAGCCCTCTGGTGATTCTGATGCATCAGGCTAGTATCTGAGAACATTTGAGGGAGGAGGACTGCTGGAGACCTGGAGCTCACGTCTGGGGAAAGCAGAACAGAGTCGGGTTCATAGCAACTGCTCCCACGCAGACCAAGGGCACTGAGTGAAGGGGACAAGGGGAGAGGGACCAAAGATGAATACTTTACAATGTTCCTCATGGTTCTATCATTGACTATGGCACAGAGTTTAAGAATTTGGCTTGTCATTCCATAGAGGATTAATTACTACACCTGAAGATTTAGTGTTAGCCTGCTGGGGCTGCCATAACGAAACACCACAGACTGGGTGGCTTAAATGATAGAAATTTATTGTCTCACAGTTCTGGAGGTTGGAAGTCTGAGATCAAGGTGCCTGCAGGCTTGGTTTCCTCTGAGGCCTCTCCTTGGTTTGCATATGGCTGCCCCAATGCTGCCTCTTGACACGGTCATCCCTGTGTGTGTGCACACCCCTCCTGTCTCTTTTTGTGTCCTAACTTCTTTTTCTTGTAAGGACACCCGTCAGATTGGATTCAGGCCGCACCGTAACGGCCTTATTTTAACTTAATCACCTCTTTAAAAGCCCTACCTCCAAATAGAGCCACTTTCTGAGGTACTGGGGATGAGGGCTTCAACGTATGAATTTGGGGGTGGGGACACAATTCAGTCCATAACAGCTGTAGAATCTGGAATATTAAATTGATTTTTTTGTGTGTGTGTGAGGAAGATCAGCCCTGAGCTAACATCCGTGCTAATCCTCCTCTTTTTGCTGAGGAAGACCAGCTCTGAGCTAACATCTATTGCCAATCCTCCTCCTTTTTTTTTTTTTTCTCCCCAAAGCCCCAGTAGATAGTTGTATGTCATAGTTGCACATGGAGTATTACTACCCTCTTATTTTCCTGTCCCTCTTGGAACTCCCTCGAATAATCCTGGAGGCAAAGATAGTTACATGCTAAATTTAACATATAGTTTGGAATAAAAAGCTTGCTCCATTTTATTCCAGCAGTGAAGTGAGAATAGAGTTAATACTTTGGACAATAAGTTGGCTGACTGAAACTAGATCCAGATAAAAATAACGAAAAAGTAAATAGGGCCTGTTTTAAATAGGTTTCCTGTGCCTCTCCGGCAGCTGGAGGTTCATTCGTGAACGAATGTAGAGCGTTTGGCAAACAGGATCTGCCAAACAACCTTATCATCTGGTGGAAACTTGTCTTTGGTCCTGAGTTGATGACCAGTTAATGCCATGGTAAATGGGAAAATACTTTCCTTGATATTTTGGTCTTTGGAAATACACAGGAAGATACTTTTGTTAGGATAGAAAAATGAGTTTCTCCAAGATGCTTTTGAGACAGTTTGGTTCATTAGTAAGCTCTGGTAATAATCTTAAATGATAGCTGAGTAATGCAGCAGGAATTATGTATGTGGAAAAATAGAATGGAGGCAAAAGAGATGGGCAACTTTTCTTAAAACTCATGTTTCACAAGCTCATATGTTTTTCCCAAGAGAACTCTTCAGCATGTCAGGGGACCACGTTCTCTTTCATTCCGCATTCTCTATTCATGAGGGCCTCCCCTTCCCTCTACTCCCTACTCTTCATATTAATTAGCAGGGGTCATGGATTGGGTGCCCCCGCTGCCAGGGTGAGCTTTGCCATAACAGCTTCAGGTAGTCTAAACTTGGGGCAATTTAGCTGCCTTTAAAATCCCACCAAATGAACTTTCTTATCATTTGTTAACTGCCAGGGCATAGTTCACTGAAAAACATTCTCACTGCTAGTCTGTGAAATGGCGGCTGTTGAAGTCCTATGCATACGGGCACGTTAGCCTATGCTCAAAATATGCTTATGGGGCAAATTCTGATATGATTAATGTTGGCATCATTCAGCATACATTAGTGGAATTTGCATATCTATAAATTTGAATAATGTTCAAGGACATTAAATGATTTCAGATTTAATAATGATAATAATAGTTAACATTTATTCAAGTATATATCCCAGACACTGCTCTAAACATTTTATATAATGATTTAATTAATCCTCACAATAGCTCTATGCAATAGGTCCTATTATCATACCCATTTTACAGATGAGAAAACTGAGGCACAGAAAAGTTCAGTAACTTGTCCAAGGTTGCACAGCTAGCTCATAAGCAGCAGAGCTAGGGTGTGAGCCCGACAGGCTGGCTCCAGCGCCTGCATTGTCGTGCCTGGTGTTACCCGGCCATAGTTGTTAAGCACACTGAGACAGGAAAATGGCCTTGCCCCGCCAGGGCAGGTTGTACGGGAGCTGAAGGGAGGCTTCTCTCTCAAGACAGGGCTTTAGCAAACTGATATGCACCCAAAAGCGTTGTTTTGGGGAGTTAGAAAACAAAGTGTGAGTCTGTAGGGCTGGGATCCTTGGTCCTCCCCTCTGTCACTTTGGAGAAACTCTTATGCATGTAGGCCTGTGTGCATTCAACAAGTGTCAATGAGCTCTATTTGCTGGGCCCCTGAGAGCTACAGTCTTCATGGAGGCAGCCCCGGCTCTCCAGGAACACAGCAGTGGTGGGAGGGCACAGACTCGAAGATATAATGACAACACAGTCTGACAGCACTGAGAGTAGAGGTCAGAGTGGGGGAGCTGGGCGAGGATGTGGGGAAGAATTCACAGGGGAGGTACTGACTGAGCTGAGTGTAAAAGATGAACAGAATTTCACCACGGAGTTAGGTGGGAAGGGAGTGTGCCAGGGTGGAGAGGGGAAGGGCCTGGGGTGCTCCTCACTAGGAGCACAAGTAGGGGCTGTGAGGGGCCATGAGTCCCAAGGGCTGGGGCTTGGACTGTCCTGCTGGGATGCACAGTCAGCAGAGGCTTGTAAGCAAGATAATATCACGATGACGTATTTGCTTTTTTAGCAAGATAGGATGGATTTGTCCAGCTGGAATGTAGATGATTCATGAAAGAGTATTTATTATTCTAGGAATGGCCTTATGCTAGTGTGGAAGAGGTGGTGGTCTTGGTGACCCAGCCCTCCCCCCCACCCACTTACACTTCTATATGTTTGCTGATGTTTGGAATCCCACAGTTAGAGATTTATTCCTTTGTTTAAATGCCATCTCCTACCACTTACAGGATATTCTCATAAGTCATTTAAACATAGCCACACTAGCAGACACAAGCAGCTTTCCTGAGAGTGGGTTTTGGTGAGATATAGCGGAAAGTGGGAGAGGAGGAGAACATGGAGGAGTAGAACTGGGAGTTCGAGCACATGGAGAAAATATAGCAGTAACCCAGAGTTGACTCGAGACTCAGTTACACTGAACAGTAACGTAATACCAGGGTCAAATTGGAAATAATGTGAGATGTGAATTGTTTTCAAATGATGAACCTAAATCTTTAGCTTATTAAAACCACAAAGATTTATCTTGACAATTTTGAGGGGCCATCAAAGGCTTCTTAGTGGCAGACAACAGAATTCAGTCCTGGCTACTTTAAGCAGAAAAGGTGTTCATTAAAGGATATTCAGTAGCACACAGAATCCCCAAGAGGGCTTGTGAACCAGATGTGGAGGCTTTATCTACAGCCTGGAATGGTGACCAAAATCACACAGCAGAATTGGTTCAGCGGAGACCCTTCTGCTTCCACTGTGGGCACAGATACTGTACCAGGCGCTGCCAACACCACTGATGTTAGTGCTGAATGATTCCACCAGAACAGCCAAATCGCCTCTGGGAACTGCATCCACCTTCACCAGAATGGATTCTAGAAAATGCCTCCTTCTTGGATCACGAGCTTCCACCAAAAAGTCTAGTAGGGATGCACCTGATGGGTGAGTCTGGATGACACGCCTGCTCCCATGCCAGGGGTTGGAATGTCGAGTATCTGGTGTATTAGGTGACAGGTGGACTCTCTCTGATCAAGACTCGTAAGGGGGGCAGTCCTCAAACCTGAAGGCCGGGGGCTTTGAAGGGAGCATGGAGGCCAAACAGAATGACAAAGGCCCACAACAAAGAGTAGCTTTTGCTCATGCTTCTGATGCTGCCAAAGAGTTACGCAGGGCAAACGGAACTTTAAGCCCTGCTAATAGCAAGGCTGTTAAATATTTGAAACGAAGAGCCTTTAAGTTCTTCTGCATCCACTAGTGAAAAGCCAATGCAGTTATGTCAAAATAAGGAAAACAAATTGCTCAGTTTTAAAATAAGGTTTATGCCTTAGCTTTGGACTTAAGAATGTTCCCCCTCTGTTTTTGTCTTTTAAAGTGCTGTATCTGCCGTATTCTCCAAACCTCGTTAGAAATAATGCAAGTAAATCTTTAAAAAATATATTATGTGGCAAGTAGTTCTAAGGATACGTCTTCTTATATGTCTAAAAACAAAGGCGTAGTTATGACAATAAATTTTGACTCAATTACAGTGGCTCAGTCGGAAGGGGAATGTCATGTGACCATGATGACAGGCGTTCATTCATACTTTGATGACTTCTCCACCTAGAATCTGGCAGCCTGAGAGCCCACACCTGCTCAACCCCAGCCGTGAGCAAGGAGTCCCTCAGCAAATGAAGGGATGCGGGTATAAAGAGATGTTTTATCATTCAATATTTTTTTGGTCTCATTGCCCAAGTATGTAAAATTCAGCCTAAAACCTCAAAGTTGACCATAAAAAAGACCCGAGGACCTCATCATTCTGCACAAAGCTCAGGAGTTGCCTGGAGAAACAATTTATTTTCTGCAACTTTGCAGAGAGATAAAAATGAGTAGGCTGTAAAGAATATTAACAATTTAGTGTTGCAGTTGCTCTAAAATTTTCAATGTGCATACCCACTTTGGGGCAATCTATTCTACAAAAATAAAAGCATCAGTATATAAGGATATGTTTACAAAGATGTATTTATTTCAGTATTGTTTGTAGTGGGGGAAAAACCCTTGAATGTCTATTAGTAGAGGAATAGTTGAATAAATCCTGGTACTTTCGTACTCTGAATTACTATGTGTATGTTTAAAAGAATGATTTAGATCTGTATGTACTGACCGGGAAGGATGTCCATGTATATTGCTATATTTAAAAAACCATTGCCAAAGAGTGTGTAGAGTATAAACCCATCTTTATACAAATATATATGTGTTTGTGCATTTACATTTGCAGGATGAACGTTGAGAAGTATGTGGAAGAATACAAGCCAAATTGTCACTTTTGCTAGAGGGTAGGGTTCAAGAGACTGTTTAATGTGTTACAACAAGCATATATTAGTTTTGTAGCTAAAATACAATATAGAGAAGGAAAACTTAACCATTTAGGATTAGGTGAGGATTCAGTGAGACAATACTCGTAAAATGCTTAGTATAACCCCTGGTATCTAGAAAGCATCTGAGAAATGCTGGAGCTTATTACGTGCTTTTTCCTCCTGGACTGATGTAGCGCGTGGCAGTCCAGCTCTTCCCTTCCCCCACACTATCATTTATTGCGTCTACCTTCCACACAGCTTGTAGTCTCTGAGTACACCATGTGCTCTGTCACCCTTAGGCCTTTGCACGTACAGTTTCCATTCTTAGAACCTCAAATTTCCCCTCCTTCACCTGGTTAGCTGCTTTGCATCCTTCAGGTCTCAGTTTAAGTGCCTTTGCTGACCGACAAAGAAAAGTGAGAGACCCATCCTCTCTGGGCCGTCTGTCCTGCACCGTAATACTCACCCCTCTGTTGGAATAGTCTGTCGGTCTATAGGACTGTGTCTGTCCGTCTTGGCATCCTCAGCACCTAACCTAGGGCCATGCAATGGGTACTCGACAAACATTGATGGAGCTGCTGAGTGAAGGGGACGAACAGTGGCTGCATGAGCAAACTGGAAGAGAGAGACAGACTGGGTTTCTCAGGAAAAGCTTGGGAGCTGGACAAGCACTGTGTCCCTGTGTTTGTGTTCTAGGTGTGCTTGGGTTATCTATGGGCAGCGTTTTCATTTCTCTGGTTTTTGCAAATTGGAAATGAACTAAGGTGCTGCTGCTTTTTAAATGATTAATTTGTTCAGGTTATCATATAATATCCCTTCAATTTAGAAGTTATTAACTTGCCAGAACAGTTAATAACTACTCTTTATTAACTTTCTGCGTAGGTACAAGAACCTCAGTTTAACCAGCGTCAGATATAAGCAATTGAGAAAATACATTGCAGAATGGGAATTCTGAGAAGGGCTTTGCACATGATGATGGCAGCTACAACATAAACAAGTTGTACAGTCCTTAATGGCAGAGGACTCGTTTCTTGACCCCGTTCAAAATACAATTTTCAAAAAAGGTAAAATCATGATTCTCACACAGATACAAAATTAATACATTAAAGATTTTCCTTAACTCATTAATCAACGAGGAAACACAGATAAATGTTATAGCTGATTTAAAAGAGAATCCAAATAGCAGACAAGTTAGAGATGAGCAACATGGAAATGAATGAGAAAATGGAAGCAAAAATGAAGCCATAGTTATGGCAGGAAATTTTGACTCGATTGCAGAGTGGCTTATTCAGAAGAGGTGTGTCAGGTGTGGTAGCTAGCTTAGCAACATGGCCTCTCAGTGGGAGATTATACTTGAAGTTACCAGAAGTCCTTTGGAAGGTTAATTTTACTCCCTGGGAATGAGCTGGTTGTGTTGTAAAGCTGAAAAAACGTCATCATAAGGGCCCAAATAGCTACTGGAAAGACCTTATTTCCTCATAAAAGAATAGATAACATAGTAGGGGAGGTTTCTCCCTCTTCAACTACAAGAGATGCAGACATGTGAGACGTGGAGGTGGATGAGGTGGTGAGGAATTCCAGACATCAGTAGCAGTGAACTAAGAACCCAATGGGGCTGGAGCAGCGGTCAATGAGAGTCATTCAGTATCAGCACAGATGGCCCAAGCCACAAACGGATCAGTAGAGCAAATGGTATTGAGCCAGTGAGCGAGTGATGATGGAGAAATAGATCAGTGGAGGGAAGGCAGAGCGCAGATAAGTTACAGAAATTATAGGAAACAATTTCCCTTTTGGGAAAAATTTGAGTTCTTGCCATTTTGGGGGGAGGCAGTTTACTGGTCTAGTGGATTTAGAGATGAGCTGTTATAATGATACTCAAATTGGTATAGGGTTGCCACATTTAGAGGGAAAGAAAACAAAAACAATAAACAGGATTTGTATTAAATTTTATTTTCAGATAAACAACAATTTTTTTTAGTACATGTTATGTCCCATGCAATACTTGAGGCATATTTATTTTTGCTGTTTATCTGAAATTCACATTTAACTGGACATTCTGTATTTTATCTAGTGATCCTAAACGGGGGGATATGGGGCACTTTTGGATAATAGCTATATGAATTATGTTTTCCACCAAACCTACTTCCTGATCTATGATCCACATTGCACCATGTGGTATCCTAATCTACCCTTAGCCAAGGTCACATTCTCTCACCTTACTTACATCCAGTTGATTCACAAGGACTGGATTTGACCTCTGAAATATTCTCAAATCCATGCCATTGTCTTCATCTCTACTGCCTAAGCTTCAGATCAGGCTCTCATCCTCTCTGGCCTGGGAATTTGCAAATTTCCTAAACGAATCTTTCAGTTTTCATTTTCTCCAATCCCTCGTACACATTGTGGACAAGTTGTATTTTTAGATTAAATGTTCCCCTGCTTACTTCCGATAGGAGATGGTTCAAACCTCTTAGCATGACCTTTCACAATGTGACAACGTTCTATTTCTCTGATCATAACTGCCACCATCCTTACTGCCCCATCCTCCTTCTGCTCTAGACACAATAGTTGTTCACAACACTGAGTCTTTGCACATACGGTTTGCTGTGCCTGTAATGCTTTCTTCTTCTGCTTCAGGAGTACTCCCAACTCCTGCTTCAAGAGCCTACTTAAATGCTACCTCCTCCCTAAAGCCTCCCTGTGTTCCCAAGCTTTCCTCCCAACCTATTCCATCTTCCTTTCCTTATGCTTCCATTATAACATTATATTATTAAAGCACTTGTCAAATTGTATTGTCAATAATTGTACTGTTTCTGCCTTGCTCACTAGACTGTGAGCTTCTCCAGAACAAGGATTATGTCTTACTCACTGTTTTAAATATACAATAGCTAGCATAGTGCACGACACGTAGCATGCATACAATATCAGAATAAGAAGTAGATATCAGTAACTCTTATATCTCCATCAGTGAACGAAATTGTCATGGAGCACCTGAAGATGATATTGCAGCACATGGAGGTAATAGGAAGCTAACCATTTAAAGAAAGAATACATACAGATGTCTATTCTTCCGGTTCATTGGATTGTACACAAGTGATCATGCTCGCACATATTTTAGTATGAGCGAGTGCATGTTTATTGAGCATTAAGCATTAAGCCTACAGGTAGGGATGCCTAGCACAGAATGAAGACAGCAGGGAATGAATACTCCCGGAAATGGAAGTTACTAGATGAGCCTTCATCACAGCTTGAGAACACTTCAAATCTAGGAAGTTGGGAGTTAGGGAAAGAGCCTGACTTGCTGTCTTTAATATCCCTCCGAGTGTGTGAGGCACAGATGAAACTTATCACTGTAACAAGATACATCTGATCACCTTCAACATAACAGCATACTTTTCAACTCTTCCAGAATACTTCTGAATACATCCAACTCTTATACTTGTGAACAGTTTCCCTTGTAGAGTTCATTTTCTGGCCATGGCCTACATATGAACTCCCAATAAGCCCCCGAACAATATCCGAGAAGCCAAGAAGAAACTCCTTACAAGCATTACAGTGTTAAGGCTTTTGCTTATTTTATTTCTTCCATCAGGAATGTAACTCATGAATTTCTCATAGTAGAATTAAAAACGGTGTGTCTAGATGCTATAGGTGAAAGAAAGAGAGAGAATGCAGTTTTAAAAATGTAGTCCAAGGATCACCTGCATCAGAACCCTTTGGTGTGCTTGTTAGAAAAGCAGATTACTGGAGCCAGCCCTGTGGCCTACTGGTTAAGTTCGGTGCGCTCCGCTTTGGTGGCCCGGGTTTGGTTCCCGGACGTGGACCTACATCTCTCATCAGTGGCCATGCTGTGGTGGCAACCCATATACAAAATAGAGGAAGGCTGGCACAAATGTTAGCTCAAGGTGAATCTTCCTCAAGCAAAAACAGGAAGATTGGCAACAGATGTTAGCTCAGGGCTAATCTTCCTCAGCAAAAAAAAAAAAAAGGCAGATTCCTGAGCCAAATCTTCATTTACCAAGTCAGAATTTGTTGGAGTATGGTTCAGAAATAGGTATTTTAAATAAACTCCATAGTGTATTATTATGTATAATAAAGACTGACAGCTGGTGGAACAGACACATGCAACAGGGCAGATTCCACATATAAGCCACTGAGGTATTCCACTACACTGTGAGATGGGTGATGAAAATTCACTTTTAAAAGGCCAGGCTCTTCAGGCCATCACTACAACCACATTATGGGCAATTGCTGTCATGGCTCTGCAACTGTCCAAACTATCACCTGTGGTCAATGAGGTTCAAAGCTGCTGCTTGCTGGCTGCTGTGTGAATCATTTGAGTTGGCAAGAGAAGCAGGTAACTCTGTGTGCTAAGTTAAGGACAGGTATTTCCAAGAGGATAAGACTCCAGGATAGTACCTAGGATATTGGTTGTGGAGCAAAAGGCATATTTCTGAATAGAGGATAAAGTGCAGTATGATATCTGATGTCACTGAAAGAAGGTTAAAACAGCAAGATTTCATTCTTTTTTTGTGTGTGTGTGTGTGAGGAAGATTAACCCTGAGCTAACATCTGTTGCCAGTCCTCCTCTTTTTGCTGAGGAAGATTGGCCCTGGGCTAACATCCGTGACCATCTTCCTCTGCTTTATATGTGGGACACCTGCCGCAGCATGGCTTGATAAGCAGTTGTGTAGGTCTGTGCTTGGGATCCCAACCTGCTAATCCCAGGCCACAGAAGTGGAGTGTGAGAACTTAACTGCTATGCCAATGCGCTGACCCCAAGGTTTCATTCTTGGAGGCTGGTTAGGTCCTCCTAGACACCCCACAGAAGACCAAATAAAACTCACATTTTTATGCTTGAGCATTCAGTTTCCTTAAGCCTCTTCTTATTGCTACAATACAAATCATTAAACACTTATTACCCACCCTTGTATTTCAGATTTAGAAATGTTGGCATTTGGAGCATGATGTAAAGAAATGTGACACATGGGCACAAGTTGGTGCCTTCTCTTCAAGCTTCAGGCTAAAACTTGCGTCTATAGCTTTTGTATTGTTTATCTGAATCTAAAATAGAAAAGATGATTAACAGACTGTGTGTCTCTTCTCTTTTCCTGATTATGTAATCTCCATGCCTCTCCTTCCCAGCTGACTCCAGCTGCCTGCATGAGCAGAGAACTCACTGGGAGCATGCAACCCCCCTGCTCTGTCACAAGTCATACTTACTTCTTACTTCCTTTCTGATGGATAACTTTAATTTATTCTAAAATATTTCTCAGCCGCAGTCCTGGAGCTCTCAGCATTTTGCACACTTCATGTCTTAAGAGGCTAAAACTTTTCCTTTCCTTTGTGAGCAAACAGAGAGCTTAAACGCTTGTAGTGGTTTCCTTATAGGCTTATAGGAAAAGCACCCAAGTCTGGGGCAGGCTTGCCTACATTATGATTTTGGTAGTGCTGCATCAATGTAGCAGGGACTCCTGCGGGTTTCATGCTGTTTCTTTTAATACTTTCAACTGCTTCAAGATGGGTGCTGTTATTGCTGTTTTACAGATATATTCAGGCTTAGAAAGATTAACTGACTTACCCAAGGCCACACAGCTAGAGTGAAGTCAAAATCAGATTTGAATTCCAGGGCTGCATGGCTCCAAAGTGTATGTTCTCTGCATCAGCCAATAGATTCGGTAGGAATGACCGACAGTGTCTGTGGAAAGCTGAGAGCTGAGAGTAAATTTGTCATAGCTAGTCTTCCTTTGCCCTTTAGTGGCCTGGGTACAACTTAATCAGGGCAGATCTTGTAGCTATTTCAGGTTTAGCTTTAGTGTGTATGAAAGAAACAGAAGCATCCAGGGTGCTAGAGAGGAGAGCAGTGATGAGGAATCCAGAGATGTTTAAGACAAAGGGAGTAGCAGAGGAACTAACAGGTAAATGCTGTACAAGAGCAGAACAAAAGATTTATGGTGTGAATATGCATAATTCTGACTGATTTAATAAGAATCTGCCTGAGAGTCATTTGCTAAAATCTGTGAGCCTTCTTATGGGTGGGATATTTACCTTTAAAAAGCTTTGAATTTTTAGCTTTGATTTTTGATTTAACAAGGAACCAAAAGATATTCAAACAAAAAATCAGTGAGGTTCTTGTTTTTATACTAATTTAAGTGGAATTCCTATATATAAAACTGATAAATTGGAGCCGCTTGGATGAAGCCAAGTAGAAGGCATGTAGCGTTCCTGCCTGGCCTTGTCACCCCCTCCTACTGGTGACCCCCAAGGTGCTCCCTCAGACTTCTTAGGAACATAGACTGCAAAAACTGACTTAGGAGAAATAGGAAGTGATTAGTCTTCTGAAGGCCTGCACCTCATGTCTGCTCTACGATACTGGATTTATGACCTTGGGCAAGTCTGCACCACAGCCATGGAGATGATGAGGACACAGGGCCAGCCACCCTCACAGGGCTGTGAGAACCAGGAAACTGGAGGTCATGTGTAAATATCTAGTGGTATTATTTTGCAGTCATTTGTGGACGCACTCTCAGTCTTTGAATATTTTATTTCTTCTGGAAAATTTTATGCATTACACATGCTTTCTGATACTCAAGAGTTTTGTACCTTGTGTCCAGCTTACCTAATTGGTTAGGATATTCCCATTTCTCTTATTTTATCATTAGCTGTTTGAACTCCAAATCCTAATTGGTAAGAGTTCCGGGGTCTCCAAGACCACCTCTATGTTTGGTGATTCACTAGGAACACACACACACACTCACAGGACTCATCATATGATTTACTACAGTGAAAGGATACAAAGCAAAATGAGCACAAGAAAAAGGTGCACGGGGCAAGGTCTGGAGGAAACAAGGCGCAAGCTTCCAAGAGTCATCTCCCTGTGGAGTCACACAGGCTGCACACAATTCCTCTGAAATCAAATTGTGACACGTGTGAAACACCGTCTATCAGGGAAGCTTAGCAGACACTCATTGCCCAAGGTTCTTACAGGGACCTGCTCACATAGGCACCATCTGCCTAGCACGTGTCAAGAGTCCAGACTCCCTGATGGAAAGCAGGTGTTCAACATAAACCACAGTGTTGGTATAGATAGTTTAGGCACAGTGAGCCAATCTTAGCAGTTAGGGAATGGTGAGAACCCCCCGAAATTCTAATTCCCAGATGTCAGCTAGGGACCAAACTTGTGAAAGAGCCTTTCGAAGGATGGCAGTCTCAGGCCTCCTATGTTAACTCTTTTCTGCTCAGTAATCTTCAGTCTTTTTTTTTTTCCTAGTTACCTGTTAAAACAATTTAGATATAAAAATAACTCAGGAAAATTTGGAAAGTGTTGTATTCATACTGATGATAGCATTTCTGAGATGAGAGTTCTCATTCAAACCCTCTGAACTCAGATAATTTACTCTGTTTTTATAAAAGCTCATAGTTGTATGATTAAATGAAATCAAAATAATAAAAATAAGCCAAAAACTAAAATAATCTAGTTAACTTTTAGAGATATTATAGCCAAATATTATTTTATAAATTTTTTTGTGCAGTAAGTTTCATTAAAATATTTAAATCCAAGTCTATCCCTAAAGCCCAACATTTTTGTATACAAGAAAATAATGAAAATACCTCTGAAAGCTTATGTATTAATTAGATAAAGTGTTAAGCTGCTATAATAAGATAATGAGGTAGCTTAGAAAACAAAGATGTTTATTTCTCTCATACACCACGTTTCCGACGTGAGGGGTTCAGGTGGATAGAGCAGCTTTGCCAACATCATCAGAGACTCAGCTGATGGCAGCCCTGCCATGTGCATCAAGTAGTTCTCCTCATATTGTTTTCCAAGTTCTGGCCATTAGAGCCTGGAGGAAGTGGGTAGGAGTAGAAGTCCAGAGCCAGGAATTTTCTCTTAAGCAAGTGAAGTGAAAATTGCTCACATAAGTTCTGCTCATAGTGTGTTGGTGAGAGGTTGGTCACATGGCCACATCTAGCTGCAAGGGAGGCTGAGAAATGTAATCTAGCTACATGCCTAGGAAGAAGGAAAGAACAGATTTTGGTGGACTGCTAGCTGTCTCCCGCATAGCCTACAAGAGTTTTCCATTACAGGTGTAAACTAGGATATTTAGCACTTTATTTAGAGATTATAACTTTCCAAGTAATCACAGAGCAAATCAAGAAATTTTCTAGAATAATATCCAAGCTATCGCTTTAAAAAGTGCTATAATAATCTGCAGCGTGAGAAAATTTCAGGATAGAAAAATCATGCTGACAATTTAACTAAATGCTTTCAATATATTTTATTATTCTTGATGGTTTTATCCCAACTCTAGTCGATATATTATTTCTCTTTAGTTTGCTCTTTTGAGCAATATGTAATGCTTTCCATCCCAAAACAATCCTTAGCTAAAGGGCTTTCCTTGTGTTGAATGCTTTTTAACTCCTATATTATAATTATGATTTCAAGGTTCAATTGTACTTCCTTAATGTAAATCTAGGGAAATTGAAAAATAAACCACCTAATTTCCAGTTTCTACATTTATATTACATCTGTTATCTTACTTATGGATATAATATAATATCCAATTCCTTAAGGGTACTAGGTTTATAATTGACCTGCTTATGCTTTCATTCCTGACGTGCAAATAGTAGCATTTGATTTAAGTTTAAAGTTGCATTTTAAAACTGTTTAGAAGATTCTTGTAGTGTTTTATTATATAATTTCCTATGATTTCTATAGCTTTATTTGAAAGTTGGTGTGAGTGAAAAGGGGTAGATACTAGATATTGATGACCGTAATAAGGGTTCATATATTTCATTGGCTGGCAATGCATAAAAACTGGGTCATTGACTTGGGCATTTATTTTTTTCAGCTCCCCATTCTGAGATTTTTGTATCACACACATGCACACACACGTGCTGTACACATGCATACATATGTGTGTGCGTATGTATATATTTTCCATTTTAACTGTCTTTAGTCTAAATGTAAAATTTCCCTACTTGCAGAAAAGTATCCTGTTACTAAAAGTGTTGTCCTTTATGTGCTGAGATGGTACCACTGTGCACAATGATGAAGAATTACATTTTGTGTTGTCTCTTGGTGGTGGAGACAGCTTTGTACTGAGCTCTTCTTACTCTATCCTATAGTCCCTGGTATAATCAAAAATAGCCATTCACCAGATACCAGATTTGACTTGGGCACAGAGCATGTGGTCAGAGGACAGGATGCAATTAACCAATTTGTAGGGATCAAACCCATGACCTAGGATTCACACAAGATACTGAGCCAAACAATCCTTCAATGTTTTGAATTCACAGAGTTCTTTAAATAGATATATTTCTTTTCCCCTAACTCTTGCTAATCTATTATCTCATGGTGGTTTCACAAAAGTTTGGAAAGGTATGAAGAGAGAAGCTTGACTAAATCTACTTTTCTTGTTCTCCTTATTTTATGTTTTCATTTTCTTCTTCTTCCCTCCACCCCTCCTTCTCTCTTCCTTCCTTCCTTCCTTCCTTCCTTCCTTATTTCCTTCTTTTTTTCTCATTCACAGAAAGAGAAACTAAAGGGGCAGAGATGTTTCAGTAAAATGTTTAGAATTCAGATCTACTAGCTGCAAACCTAGTGTAATTGCTACCATATAAGGACATAGATGGGGACAGAGGAAAGAGAGGGAGTGTGTGTGTGTGTGTGTGTGTGTGTGTGTGTTGGGTGGAGGGAATGAAGCAGTTCACAAGTGTTTCCACTTCAAACTTTTCCTTGGTTATTCAAATCTTTGTACCTTGGAAGGCACCCTAGGACCCATCTGGGTCAACTGGCCACCGCTGCATGGCACTGCTCCTTGATCTTGCTTTCTCTTGATCATTTCACAGATGAGATGCTCATATCTCACAAGGCAGCACATCCTAGTTTGGATCGTTTGTGTGGTAAGAACATACATTGGGTTGAAATTTGCCTCCCTGTGACTTCCACCTGCTCTGAAAATACATATACAAGTATAATCTTTTCCTTGACAATCTCCAGTCTAGACACCTGAGAACACCTATCATGACTTCACCAACTTTCTTCCCCTCCAGGTAAGCATCTCTATTTCCTACAGCTTTGCCTCTCTAAGTTTACATTGCATTTTATCCCTGTCCTTCTTAAGATGGACAGAGAACTGAGAGCCAGACTCCAGCCCAGAGAACAATGGGCAGTTACTTTCCCTGAGCTGAAAGTCACGAGTGAATGGCGATTCAGAGCATCTCGGGGCAGACGCTGGCATTATTATCTTGACTTTGCCCCAAGATAGTTACCTACCCTTTCTCTACCTCTATTTTTTCATCTATAAAATGATGATACTAGAAATAAATGAAATAATGCTTGAGAGTAGTCTATGTGTGAACTGTCATTACATTCATGTTTTTGGCATTGCCACATTGATAGTCATTCCAAACTTTTACTCAACTGGCGTCAACTAGAGACCATGGCCATTTATATACAGACCACTAAAAACCAATGTCCCTTCTCTTTTATATATGTGTGTGTGTGCAGTTTGTATGTGAGTGTATTTGAACCTAAATGAAGGACTCTAAATCTGTTAAAATTCATCTGATTTATTTTAGTGTATCTTCCAGCCTATTAAGTTTTTTGAATCTTAATGGTGCCATCCAACATAGCAAGTCTTCCTCCCAATTTTTTGTTGTTCTCTGACAGTTTAATAGGCCTGACTTTTATGACTTCAACCTTATTATTGGGAAAAAAAGCCAAATAAGACTGGAACAATTACAGAGTACTTCTAGTTTACATCATCATCCGGCCTACACTTATTTCTCTAGTCCATGATAGTGCAAGGTATTTAATTTCATGTTTGTCTAAAATTAAAATATCCACTTTGGAGGGGGCGGAGTCAAGATGGCGGCGTAGGCAGACTCTGAACTCACCTCCTCCCGTGGACACAGCCAATTTACAACTACTCGTGGAAAAATTACCCCTGAGACAGAGCTGAAAACTGGATGAGAGGAACTCCTGCAACAACGGACAATCCTAACTGGGGTAGAAGAGGCAGAGACTCCCTTCCGGAGAGGAAAAACGCCGCCTTCACAAGCCGCCAGCTTCACGGCCGCCGGGAGCAGCTCACAGGTACGCAGCCTCCCTGGAGGCGCGGGGCCCTGAGCCGGGGAGCGCCCCAGCTGTGGGCATTTTGTGGACCCAGCACAATCGACACCAGTGGCATAATATCTGACTTTGCCTGCTACTAAAGCATTGGGGAGCACCCCCAGAAAACCGGGTTCACAAAGAAACTAAAACTGGCTCTTAAAGGGCCCGCGCACAAACTCACCCGTTCCAGAAAGCATCCTAAAATCACCAGAAAGAAAGGTACACAGTGCTTCGGTGACAAGAGACTCACCTAATAGGCCCTGAGTGCATCTCGGTGAGGGGTGAGACCTCTCCAGGGACTGGGACATTGGCGGCGGCCATTGTTGTGACCTGGTGTGGGCGTGCTGACACAGACGCCATTGGAGTTCTCCCTGAGACCTGCTAGCCCAGGGTCTGCTCCACCCGCTAGAGCACCGATTTAATCCAGCTCAGCCAGGGCAGGCAGCCCACCCTAGAGACTGGCCCAACCCAACAACAAGCCCTCAGGCAACGTGTGGGCCTGCATAGATTGGTGACTGGATTCCCTGCAGCCTGGCAACTGAGCCAACTTGAGCGGGGCAGGGTGTGCACAAGGAGCGGGTGGAGAGTGTGGGGTGCTGGTGGAGTGTGTGAGGCTCCCGCCGTGGAGAGACTGGGTCCGCTTGGGGAGGTCAGGGCGCTCACACGGGGCAGGACTGTGTTGACTGTGTGTGTGGACCTGTGGGCAACAGGGCTTGTCAGCTGCAGAAGACTTGTGCTTCTCAAAGACCCACATAGGAGGTTTGCCCCACCTTCCAAAGCCTGAAACAATTGGGTGCTCCTGTGCCTGAGAGCAGCCCCACCCAGCTGCAATCCTCAGAGAGCTGACAAGAGACCTAATAGGCTAGAGGCTTACAGCAATTGTAAGGCCCTGAGCCTAACAACCTGCCACGGTGGGGGCCTACTCACTTAAAAGAAATACTGCAACACAAATGTGGTATTAGAACTTGCAGCCAACTGTGCTGGGGCTCCCCACACCTGATAAAGAGACTGAAGGGCCCACAACAACTACAAGCAGCTGAGCATTACAACAGCTGGCCAGGAGCATAACTCAGCCTCCCTGGGCGCCTATAGGGAGATCTAATAGGCCACAATAGAAGGACACACGTAGCCCACATAGGGGCCACCCCTGGAACATTGAGAACTGAGGGAAGCACACTGGAAGCCTCCTAAGCCATCACTTACATAAGGTCACCTATCCAAGAGCAGGAGACATAGCTGACCTACCTAATACGTAGACACAAGCACAGGGAAAGAGGCAAAATGAGGAGGCAAAAGAATACATTCCAAGTAAGGGAACAGGACAAAACCCCAGAAAAGGAACTAAGTGAAACAGAAATGAGCAACCTACCCAACAGAGAGTTCAAGCTAAGAGTGTTAAGGATGCTCACTGATCTGGGGAGAAGAATAGATGAACTCAGTGAGAATGTCAACAAAGAAATGGAAGATATAAAAAAGAACCAATCAGAAATGAAGAATACAATACTGGAAATGAAAAATTCATTAGAGGGACTCAAAAGCAGAGTAGAGGATACAGAAGAACGGATCTGTGAGCTGGAAGAAAGACTAGAAGAAATTACCGAAGGTGAACAGGTAAAAGAGAAAAGAATTAAAAAGAGTGAGGGCAGTCTAAGGGACCTCTGGGACAACATCAAGCGCACTAACATCCGTGTTATAGGTGTCCCGGAAGGAGAAGAGCGAGACAAGGGGGCAGAGAATCTATTTCAAGAAATAATAGATGAAAACTTCCCTAACCTAAGGAAGGAAACAGACATCCAGGTACAGGAAGCACAGAGAACCCCAAACAAGATAAACCCAAAGAGGCCCACACCAAGACACATCATAATCAAAATGTCCAGAATTAAAGATAAAGAGAGAATCCTAAAAGCCGCAAGAGAATGTCAAGTTACATACAAAGGAAACCCCACAAGGCTATCAGCTGACTTCTCAGCAGAAACCTTACAAGCTAGAAGAGAATGGCACGATATATTTAAAGTACTAAAAGAAAAAAACTTACAGCCAAGAATACTCTACCCAGCAAGGTTATCATTCAAAATGGAAGGAGAGATCAAAATTTTCCCAGATAAGCAAAAATTAAAGGAGTTTGTCACCAAGAAACCAGTGCTACAAGAAATGTTAAAGGGACTGATTTAAGGGGAAAAGAGAAGACCACAAATAGGAAAAATTATCTATTTCCACGATTAGAACGTAATGGATACAAATGCACAAAAAAGAGGTTAGATATGATATCAAAAACATAAAAGGAGGGAGTGAGGGAGTTAAAGAGCACAGCTTTCAGACAGAGGTCAAACTAAAGTGACCATCAATTCTGTATAGAAGAAGTAAGGAACAGAGAAGGACTACTAAAACACTGAGGGAAAAAAAAAAAAAGTTAAAAAATGGCAGTAAGTACATACTTATCAATAGCTACTTTAAATGTCAATGGACTAAATGCTCCAATTAAAAGGCATAGGGTGGCTGACTGGATAAAAAACAAGACCCATATATATGCTGCATACAAGAGACACACTTCAGACCTAAAGACACTCACAAACTGAAAGTGAAGGGATGGAAAAAGATACTCCACGCAAATGGCAATGAAAAGAAAGCTGGGGTAGCAGTACTCATATCAGACAAAATAGACTTTAAAACAAAAACTGTAAAAAGAGACAAAGAACGGCATTACATAATGATCAAGGGAACAATCCAACAAGAGGATATAACACTTGTAAATATCTACGCACCCAATGTAGGTGCACCTAAATATATAAAGCAATTATTAACAGACATAAAAACAGAAATAGACAGTAACACAATAATAGTAGGGGACTTTAACACTCCACTTACACCAACGGATAGATCATCCAAACAGAAGATCAATAAGGAAACATTGGCCTTAAACGACACACTAGAACAGATGGACCTAGTAGATATATACAGAGCATTCCATCCAAAAACCGAAGAATACACGTTCTTTTCAAATGCACATGGAACATTCTCCAGGATTGATCACATATTAGGCCACAAAACAAGTCTCCATAAATTTAAGAACATTGAAATAATACCAAGCATCTTTTCTGACCACAACGGTATGAAACTAGAAATCAACTATAGGAAGAAAATCAGAAAAGCCACAAATACATGGAGATTAAACAAAATGCTACTGAACAACGACTGGGTTAACGAAGAAATCAAAGAAGAAATCAAAAAATACCTGGAGACAAATGAAAATGAAAATACGACATGCCAGAATTTATGGGATACAGCAAAAGCGGTTCTAAGAGGGAAGTTTATAGCGATACAGGCCTATCTCAACAAACAAGAAAAATCTCAAATAAACAATCTAATAATGCACCTAAAGGAACTGGAAAAAGAAAAACAAACAAAGCCCAAAATCAGTAGAAGAAGGGAAATAATAAAAATCAGAGCAGAAATAAATGAAATGGAGACCAAAAAAAAATAGAAAAAATTAATAAAACCAAGAGCTGGTTCTTTGAAAAGATCAACAAAATAGACAAACCTTTAGCTAGACTCACCAA
This sequence comes from Ceratotherium simum simum, assembly GCF_057802395.1. Lineage (NCBI taxonomy): Eukaryota > Metazoa > Chordata > Mammalia > Perissodactyla > Rhinocerotidae > Ceratotherium > Ceratotherium simum. Next base: position 54,760,957 of record NC_141908.1, on the reverse strand, counting down.
GAAAAAAAGAGAGAAGGCACAAATAAGTAAAATCAGAAATGAAAGAGGAGAGGTTACAACAGACACCTCAGAAATATAAAAGATTATAAGAGAATACTATGAAAAACTATATGCCAACCAATTTGACAATCTGGAAGAAATGGATAAATTCTTAGAATCATACAACCTTCCAAAACTGGATCAAGAAGACGTAGAGAATTTGAATAGACCAATCACCAGTAAGGAGATCGAAACAGTAATCAAAAACCTCCCCAAAAATAAAAGTCCAGGACCAGACGGCTTACCTGGTGAATTCTACCAAACAGTCAAAGAAGACTTAATACCTATCCTTCTCAAACTCTTCCAAAAAATTGAGGAGGGGGGGAAGCTCCCTAACTCATTCTACAAAGCTGACATTACCCTGATACCAAAACCAGACAAGGACAACACAAAAAAAGAAAATTACAGGCCAATATCACTGATGAACATCGATGCGAAAATCCTCAACAAAATATTAGCAAATCGCATACAACAATACGTTAAAAAGATTATACACCATGATCAAGTGGGATTTATTCCAGGGATGCAGGGATGGTTTAACATTCGCAAATCAATCAACGTAATACACCACATTAATAAAATGAAGAACAAAAATCACATGATCATCTCAATAGATGCAGAGAAAGCATTTGACAAGGTACAGCATCCATTTATGATAAAAACTCTGAATAAAATGGGTATAGAAGTAAAGTACCTCAACATAATAAAGACCATATATGAGAAACCCACAGCTAATATCATCCTCAATGGTGAAAAACTGAAAGCTATCCCTCTAAGAACGGGAACCAGACAAGGATGCCCACTGTCACCACTCCTATTTAACATAGTATTGGAAGTCCTAGCCAGAGCAATCAGGCAAGAGGAAGAAATAAAAGGGATCCAAATTGGAAAGGAAGAAGTGAAACTGTCACTATTTGCAGATGACATGATTTTATATATAGAAAACCCTAAAGAATCCACCAGAAAACTTTTAGAAGTAATAAACCAATATGGTAAAGTTGCAGGATACAAAATCAACATACAAAAATCAGTTGCATTTCTGTACACTAACAACGAAGTAGCAGAAAGAGAAATTAAGAATACCATCCCATTTACAATTGCAACAAAAAGAATTAAATACCTAGCAATAAACTTAACCAAAGAGGTGAAAGATCTGTACACCGAAAACTATAAAACATTTCTGAAAGAAATTGAAGAAGACACAAAGAAATGGAAAGATATTCCGTGCTCTTCGATTGGAAGAATTAACATAGTTAAGATGTCCATACTTCCTAAAGCCATCTATAGATTCAATGCAATCCCTATCAAAGTTCCAACAACATTTTTCACAGAAATAGAACAAAGAATTCTAAAATTTATATGGAACAACAAAAGACCCCGAATAGCTAAAGGAATCCTGAGAAAAAAGAACAAAGCTGGAGGTATCACACTTCCTGATTTCAAAATATACTACAAAGCTATAGTAACCAAAACAGCATGGTACTGGCACAAAAACAGACACACAGATCAATGGAATAGAATCGAAAGCCCAGAAATAAACCCACACATCTATGGACAGCTAATCTTTGACAAAGGAGCCAAGAACATACAATGGGGAAAAGAAAGTCTCTTCAACAAATGGTGTTGGGAAAACTGGATAGCCATATGCAAAAAAATGAAAGTAGATCCTTACCTTACACCATACACAAAAATTAACTCCAAATGGATTAAAGACTTGAATGTAAGACCTGAAACTGTGAAAGTTCTAGAAGAAAACATAGGCAGTACGCTCTTCGACATCGGTCTTAGCAACATCTTTTCAAACACCACATCTGACCGGGCAAGAGAAACAATAGAAAAAATAAACAAATGGGACTACATCAAACTAAAAAGCTTCTGCACAGCAAAGGAAACCATCAACAAAACGAAAAGACAACCTAACAATTGGGAGAAGATATTTGCAAACCATACATCTGATAAGGGCTTAATCTCCAAAATATATAAAGAACTCATGCATCTCAACAACAAAAAAACTACCAACCCAATTAAAAAATGGGCAAAAGACCTGAACAGACATTTCTCCAAAGAAGATATACAGATGGCCAACAGACACATGAAAAGATGTTCAAAATCACTAATTATCAGGGAAATGCAAATCAAAACTACAATGAGATATCACCTCACGCCCGTCAGAATGGCTATAATTAACAAGACAGGAAACAACATGTGTTGGAGAGGATGTGGAGAGAAGGGAACTCTCATACACTGCTGGTGGGAGTGCAAACTGGTGCAGCCACTACGGAAAACAGTATGGAGATTCCTCAAAAAATCAACGATAGAACTACCATATGATCCAGCTATTCCACTGTTGGGTATTTATCCAAAGAACTTGAAAACACCAATTTGCAAAGGTACATGCACCCCTGTGTTCATTGCAGCCTTATTCACGATAGCCAAGACTTGGAAGCAACCTAAGTGCCCATCAAGGGACGAATGGATAAAGAAGCTGTGGTATATATACACAATGGAATACTACTCAGCCATAAGAAATGACGAAATCCAGCCATTTGTGACAACGTGGATGGACATTGAGGGTATAATGCAAAGTGAAATAAGTCAGAGGGAGAAGGTCAAATACCGTATGATTTCCTTCATTAAGTAGTAGATAATAACAACAATAAACAAATACATAGGGACAGAGATTGGATTGGTGGTTACCAGAGGGGAGGAGGGGAGGGAGGAGGGTGAAAGGAATAATTCGGTACATGTGTGTGGTGATGGGTTGTAATTAGTATTTTGGTGGTGAACATGATGTAGTCCATGCAGAAATAGAAGTACAATGATGTACACCTGAAATTTTTACAATGTTATAAACCAATGTTGCTGCAATAAACAAAAAATTAAAAAAAAAAAAATATCCACTTTGCAAGGATTCTATATTGACTTACCAGTGAGTATCCACGTATTCACACAAAAGGAGATTAGTTTGGCATGACATTTATAAAGCAAATTTTTGGTTTGCTCCTTCCTCAATTCTCTTAGCTATAAATAAATCACATTAAATACGTGTGGCATTGGCTATAATATGCACAGCTACCACCATAATTTTGCTTACGCACTTGGCTAGAACCTATAAATCATTTCACTATTTGAGGGCCAAATGAAAGTGTGTGTTTCTGGCTTAGCAGAAACTAATTACTATTAATCCATCTATGGGTTTTACTTATAAACTGTAAAAATGGTCTTTTTTTTTTTCCTCAATAGTCTTCCAGTTCTTCACAGAAAATAATTTATTTCTCTTCATAAATGAACAACCCCCAAGAAACAAAGAAAAGAAGAAAAGAACGGAAAACCAAAGAGAAAACCATGTCCAGATATTCCTGGTTATTTCTTTGGGATAATCCAGGAGGTGAGTAACATAACCAGTAAAAATCAGATTTCCTGTCTCCTCACCCAGTATTTTCTCCCCAGAGCAACACAGCATTGCATTGCATCGGCCCTCATATCTCTCACGGGAGCACCTTATCAGGTAAGATTTCAACTAGAGCCTTCACATAGGTTCACGTGAGGCCTCATATGTTTGAACTAACCAACCTCTGAATCTTTTGAGGTTCGTCCATCATTAATTTGCAGTAATTGTTTTGACATTGTTGATCTCTCAAAACATAAAAAGTATTCCCTAACAATAAAGGGGCTGTGATTTCATTAAGGATTTGTTACATTTCAAGGGGGAATACAACATTTTATGAAAAACAAAAGGAACCTTGTCATATTCCATTACAGCAATCTCCTAACCCCCACTGAAATTGCCTGAGGACTTACACAGCTCCTAATTACCCACAGTCTACCTTGGATTTTCACATAATTTAAATGAATGGGTCTTGTACGGAATGTCTCATTTTTAAATTACTCAATGTCTCCTATTTAAATTGCTCAAACTCAATATTTTGACCTCCTTCCTCAAAGAGTCACCTAAGAGAGTAGAAGATTCTGGAAAAAGGGAACCTGTGTCTCAGAAAGTTATCAAATTACTTATTATTTTCTTAGACTTGACTAGTTCACATTTTTTGCTAAAATACTGTAGAGGGTTTGCTATGGGAGGAGACAAATTGATGGATAGGTTGAAGAAAAGTGTTTTATCTTCCTAGCAAGATTAGAAAATGCTTATTACTGCTACCTTAAAATCTGGTCTGTAGGGCTTACCCACTGCTACCTGCATACGAGGGAAGTGAACTGCCAGATTGTAAACACAGCTTGAGTTGCCTCCTTTCTGACGTTTGAACTAAACTTAGGTCCCCGAGGGATCTGAATTTAGCTTTAACAAAATGCAGCTCTTTGTTTCAACAAAGGATAAAAGGAAATCATCTTATAATGTCTCCTTCTTAAGTTGATTGTCCTTACCACGGTCATTTTAATGAACTAAGGTATAGATCTGGGGAAAAAATTCAAAATCAGTGAGAATTTCTGAGTCCTTGGTTTGAGGTGAGCTTTAAATTTTTGGAAAATATTTTCAGAGCTCAGTTGGACTGAGACGTGAGGAAGAGCAGGGTGGGAGAGGGGGAGGTAGGGAGTGTTAATTATTTCCCAGCTGTCTCTAAAGCTGGGTCAAAAAAGAAAAAACAAGAAAAGAAAATCAAATTGTTGGTCAACTTAAAACATATCCCTTTCCATGTCATACTTCATTGTTCTGAGGCCGCTGGTTCTATTGTACAAACTTTTCTTTATATCACCCAGTCCATTCACTGTCACAGTGATTCTCATTGAAATGCACAGATAACGGTGAACAAAAATTGTTTTGTAAAGTGTTATGTATGAGCACAGACCAGTGGTAAATAATAATACTGTTAATAACAAATCTAATAATAAAATGTAGTAATAATAACTGATATTTATGGAGGATTCACCATGTGCCTGACAACAGTCTAAGTTTCTTACATGTGCTGACTCATTTAGTTTTTACCCCAACCCTACTAAAGTAGGCACTATTACTATTCTCACATTTCAGATGAGGAAACTGAGGCACAGGCAGGTAAGTAAATTAATCAAGTTGTCCCAGATTTAGGCCAATGCTACTTCATAGTTTGCTTTTTTTGTAGCATGAGCTTAGAGTTTTAGAAACAACTGTGGCCAGTAACTCACAGGAAAGGCATCACCTACATTCCAAATCGACTAGACTGGAGTCATGTCCTTATGTGTTGTCTTGGTGGTGCCATGTCAATTCCCAATGATAGTAATTAGCAACAATGTCTGGGGGAGGGACAATGGTGGGAAGTGGGAGCATAGGTTTATCATTGTGAAGAACTGAGACAAAAGCAAAAACTTCCAGGATAGATGTCTGAGAGATGTGTAGGACTTGGATTTTGGCCACTCATTGATTCGTTCAGCAAATATTCGTTGAACATTTACTATCTACCTGGTGCCCTGTTCTCAACCGTGGGGATGCCACGGTGATCCCAACAGTTAAGGCCCTTCCTCTCATGGGGATGACATGGCCTTTTATGCAAAGCTCCTTTCCATTCACACTGTCTGCATTTTCAGATGTCCACAATTCTCTGCTTTAAAGGATGTTCCTTCTGTGTTTCAGCTACTTGTCTGGAACCTTCTCCCCATAAACAAGTTTATTTTCTGAGGCACAGAAAGGGATTAGACACATTCAGTCTATAAGATCAGGGGAGAGAAAAGCTCCTACAGGTTATTTAAAATTTGCACAAAGATATATAAGTATGACTTACACAGTCCTGGGCTCCGGCCCAAGAATGTGCTGATCATGTCCACAACTACCAAACTGCGTAAAGACACACGTTAAAACGGTAATAACAGAGAAATGAAAAAAGGAAAAAAAAGTCATGGAGACAGAGCAGAAAGTGTTCTTGAATTAAATCACTTTTATCTGGGCTTATTCGCTTAAGAATGCAATCAGCTCACTATTTCAGCGGCTTGGGACCTTAGAAATGTATTTCAAGATTAATTATAAAATGAATTCTTTAAAATGGAAAAATATACTACTTTCCTATTACTCTTAACAACAGATTCTAGTTAATGAAGGCTTGAAGCAGTTTAGTGGTTTGACTGCCACCTACTGTTCATTTTTTGCCACAACTCACATGTAGCTTGAGCAGGAGGTAAGAAAAACGCCTTGGGCAAAACATTTTTTTAAAAAGTATTTTAACGTACGTGCTATAATGTAGTTACTTAAAAATTTAGGTGATCGGGAGAAGTGATCGATTCTTTTTCAAATAACTGTATTTGGTATTTGTCTTAGTAGTTTATGACAGTCACATTGGTTAAAAATGCAAATTCTATGGCATTCTAAAAATGTATATATATATATATAAAATATGTGTATATGTATTCAGGACATTTCATTTAGTCATAACAAAGTGTTATACTTGAAATTTATAAAAATATGCCGCAGACGCGAATACGTCAACCTGAAAATATCATCTCATGAAACTGGCGTCTGATCCTTAAAACAGAAAAGAGATCTCTGTCATCATACTTTTATGCTTACACGGCTTGTGCAGACTTCAAAAATACAAACACTTCTTCTATCTAAATAAGGAGATCAAGTACCACACATCCCCAGTTATTTCAGAATGACCCAGGCTTTCGATAGAAATCTGTTCAGTTCATACTGCAGTCCTGAGATTCTGTTAAAAGTTAGAACTCAGAAGGCAAGATGGGTTAGTGCATTTTTCTCTCTCCTATCTAAATTACTCATTTTAGAGTAAGAAGTCATTTTCTGGATACTACAGTGCTGTTTACTGTTTAAATATAGAATCTTGGTGGAAACTTTATAAACATGTAATCCTAAGAATCAGTCTGTGTGCATTATTTTATTTTTTTAATTGTAACTTTTCAAGCTTTTGTACTAAATTATGCATGGAAAGAAAAATTTCAAACTGTATTTTTACTGATGTATTACATATATATATAAGCTTTCATATTTTCAAATGTGTTCATAGATTGTTTCATTCACGCTTAAATCCAGTTATATTTATTACATTTTTTAAAGCATAAGGGAAAAATCACCTAGAATATGTTGGCCTTATTACAATGTGCTTCCTACTAAAGCTATGTTGCAGTTTTCAATATAAAATGGTATCAATAAATTCTAACATTATAGAAATCTTTTCAGCTAACATTCCTTTTCTCTACCAGGGACGGGTACAGAGTAGTGGTGGTTTCATTTGTTAAGATGATATTGGTGAAAGACACCATAAATATCCTATTTTATTTTTTGCCATCATAGTATTTTTTTCTGATATATGAAATAGCTGTCCTAGATTTAAAAATCACTATGGGCTCTAAGGTTAGGACTCTCTGTATATAGTTTTACAGATAAATGCACACTGTTTGAAAATTTGTCCTTAATGATGCCAATAATGTAGACATAAAACGAAAGCTTTTCGTGTGACTTTATTTACAGTGCCGCTGGTAGAATTTATAAAAATGATATAAGATGGTGTTAAACAACATGAGCAAATTTGATCAAATATTAGTTTTATATCTTTTCCCCCTAGTGAGTCCATCCAATAACAATGACACTAAACCAAAGCCAAAGAAAAATAGTTTTACCTAAAATATTGGCGAAGAAGCTGAAACAAATAAAATTAAGCTGACCTTTTAATAAATGTCTGTTTATTGATTTAAATTCACTTTTTTCTTTTTCTGAGCCATGCTGACGAGGCCTGTTAGAATACAAGCATGTATAATAACTTGAACACAACCATTTTTATTTCTTTTGTGTGTCATTACGGAAAGATTGAAGCAAGTTTCACCTAAGTGTAGTGATGCAAAAATAATAGTATCCCGGTCTGGCTGCGCAAGAGCGGAGGCAAACGAGGGCTACATATTAAAGTGCCTTCTAGGTAGCTGACATGACGCATCTAGTCAGACGTAAATAATGACAGACGGAAACTATCATGAGGTCTGTGAAGCATCAACATACTGCTATCATTTTCTCTCTAACCTTGCCTTGCTAGCAGCTCTCAGCCTCACAGGCTGTGAGATCATTTAAAAAGCAAATCCTAATGACTCGGCCCACTGTAACAACAGTCAGCAAGATTGGCATCAATTTAGCTCAGTTTAGAAACTCAGGATACAGTCATTGTTGACTTGTGACACCCTAAACTCAGGTTGTTCGCCACAAACCAACCCCCGCCCCCAACGCTACCCCTTCCCCGTGGCTATTTCCATGCCTTGTAAAAAGATTCTCCTCTCTGGTAGGAAAATGGTTCATCTCAGTTATTTGCTTGGCACTCTGCATATAGTCTCTTAGGCTGCACCTATTTTTCTGAACTAGCTCATTTGGTACAAAATGCTTTCAGTTCCCCCCTCCCCTTTTTCATGTGGCTCACATTATTTTGTGTATATTATGTATGCACAGGGTAACAGTGGGTAAATAACATCCCTGTGTCCCTGTAGCTTAAGACTAACATGGTTATGGTTCAGATAAACATGTCTGTACATGGCTGCCATAATCAATGTGGAATGGCAGAACAATTTTGCAGATGCGGTCCCAGGAAGATAAAAAAAAAAGCTGTCTTGTCCAGATTCAATAAAATCTATTCACCAAGAAACCTGCAATAAAGCTGTCGCACGTTTTATTTGTTAAGACAGTGATGACTTTGCAAGCCAGTGGGAACTGAAGCTGATGTACAATAAGATAATAGCATTATCACTTTGCAAATCAGCGTGTGGCTTTGCCTGGGTGCCGGCAGAAGGGCATGGGGGTTCTGAGAGCTCTAGCTGGCAACCTGAAAAGGCAGGGAGATCAAACGGCCTGGCTGTGAGTGTAAATGGATGAGGATAAATTGCCGTGAATCTCCTTCTGCTTGGCTAAAAATACAGCGCATTGCATGTGTGTGTTTTTGCCGTTGTATAAGGGGCTAGGAGGTGGATGTACGGGCCTGAGTACGCATGTGAGTGTGTATGGTGGTGGGGCGGGGAAGCAGAAAAGAATGGGGACTCTCACAATAGCCCATCTTAATGGAGAGCTATTGATCTAATTTTCTAACACTTCAGTCTCCAACTAAACATCTTACTTACCTTGTGTAAAAGAGATGCCAAGTTGAAATAAGTAATAAACACAATATTTTAAGGACTTTTGAATTTTGCATGGTAATAAATATTAATGTAGCTTGTGACTCCCCCCAAAAATAGAAGGCACTTAATTCTGTTGTTGATAGCAGGTACTGTGCAGGTTGATTTCCCGAGGTGAAAGTGAAAAATGTACTATTTGGACTTAAATTTAGATTTAATAAATAACTAATTTAGGATCTTGTTCTATATGCAGGGATATAATCACAAGGCATTCGTTTTTAAAAGGTTTCATTTATTCTTGTGAGCTTAATTATTGCAAGGAAACTGTGAGCAATTTGTTTTTTACCAGTGTCTGATTTCTGAGAATGGTTATTAAATATTAAATGGATGCATAATTCAGGCAATTAAGAAAGTAATCACACAAAGTAATGTAATGGAAGTTAATTATTACTGCATAAGCAAATAGTTCATTAATGCTAGTAGTTGCTATGGCTGCATTCTTAATACATGCAGAACTGAAGCATGAATCCTCTGTGTATTCAGGGAGCTGGTAGGAAGTGTGATGCTACAGAGAGAGCGCCACTAATGAAAAACAGAAGCAAATAAGGCCATATTGACCCCTGACTTGTCTAAATAAGGTGGGATCATCATTACTTAAGAGAGTTTTATCGAAACCACGGCTGCACTAGCTGCTTATAATTTTTTTGGTTTGTAACACAAACCCTCACTTAAATCAAGGAGAAACCAAAAGGAATTCAGCTTGTTAAAACAAAAATCACCAATCATACTTCCTCTGTTCTTTTTTTAATCAACTCTTTTGTTAAATAGCTAAAGTCATCATTTTGTAACTTAAAAGACTCCATGGAATATTTCTTCTTATAAAAACATTACAGCTGGTAACAGACTTTACTTTGTCTTGCCACTCAACCCCAAGTGAAAATTCTGACATTTCTTTGCTAACATTATCTCCCTAAAGCATTATGCTTTATAAAGGCTATTTTGTATTAATTCAACACATAACGGATTCTGGACCTCTCAGGACCTCCAGTGCTGCTGTGAGGCAACAAGGTGGCCAGAGCAGCCCAGGCCAGGCAGAAAGGTAGGAGAGCAAACGATGGGCAAGGATTCTGCCCTGAACCCCTAGGACCAAGCCAGGCCTGCCTCCAGAGGAGACCAGCTCCTGTATGGGCTTCTCAGAACTACCCAGGGCTGACTGCCTTCCTGCAGCAACAGCACTGCTCTCCATCTTGTCAGAGAATTTCACACCGAGACAGGCAATTCTGTTAGGCCAGGTGCTCTTCCCCCATTCCGATTTAGGAATGAATTCATCGTAATCCTTAGATCATAGGGTTGCCTACATACGATGCCATTACCAAACTCTGCCCACCACCTCGCAGGCTGAGACTGTGCTAGGTGGGCACGGTGGAAGCCAAGAGACATTGGTCCTGTCAAGGGAATGCTTCCAGCCATTCAAGGACAGTCTCTTCTCTGTTCCTAGCACTTGGCTAGCCACTGAGGGAAAAAAAGACAGACTCCATCTCAGCTTTAAATCCCCTTATAACAGTGGTTCTTTTAAACTTTTGCAGGGTGGGCATGGAGTTCTTGGACACTCTAAAGCACCTGGACATTTACACAAAAATTTGCCTTCAATTTTAGAATGTTCATGGTCTCCCTAATCCCACCCATGGATCTCTGATTTAAGACCCTCTGCTTTAGAGGAGACCAGTGTCTTTACACAGATAGTGAACATTTAGGAGATAATCTGTTTGGCTCTTTGGCATATAGACTATAAATACAGCAGAGGGGTAGGTGGGGTCTGAGGTAGCTTGGGGAAGGCTTTATGAAACAAATGAGCCTTGAGCTTGACATTGAAGGATGGCTGGTATTTTGAAGCCAAAGTAGAGCATTTTGTGTAGAACAGCATGAGTAAATGAAGAAAGGTAAGACTTCATTCATTTATTCATTAATTCATTCATTTAAAAAATATTGAACACCTAGTGAATTAGATTATTAGGGGAAAATAAAGGTAAGACATGGTTCCTTGACCTCAAAGAATTTACAGCCTAGAAGGTAGAATACAGCAAGCATATAAAGAGCTATGTTACAAGGAAAATGTAACTGTTCTGAGCAAAATCCAAAAGAACTATAGAAGGGTGAATTCAGCTAAGGGGTTTCAAAATGCGTAACGCAGGAGACACGTTTTAGCAGGGCAGTATTGCAAGGATACTGTAGCAATATGGGCAGAGGGAAAGCCCTGTCAAGATCTCACCTTTGGTCTGGATGTTGCACCTCAAAAAGAGGAAGGAAGCAGTCTGGGCAAAGTCAGGGAGGTGGGGAAACATGTTGTATGTTTGGAAAACATGTTTAGCTTGAATAAAGCACAGGTTATGAGTAGAGAAGCTTTGAAAGATGAATGGGACCAGGTCTTGGATGCTCCTAACTGGCAGATAAGGGAGTTTGAGTCGATCATGAAGAATCACCAGTCTTCCTTAAGGTGGTGTTTTAGGAAGGCATACCTGGCCATAGTGCCCAGGAAATGTTGGGGTGGAGTGGCCCAGCAGTAGGGAGACCTCACTGGCTGCTGCAATAATGCAGGAGGGAGCTACTGAGCGACTCTTGTTGGTATATGTCTAGGGGAATTAATTTAGTGAACAAGAGAAGGTGGCAGTGAAGGGGGAGGCATGGGAATTTGTAATTCACACCCACTTAGCGGGGCAGAGATGGGAAATGACTCATGGGTCACTTTCCAAAGGAGACACCATTTCTACTCATGAGGAAGGAAGCAGGCATGTTGTCATGACAATGGACTTACATGGTATCTCTGCCACTCCTCTGAAGAAGCATTCTCAGTGTGCCCCTTGCTTTAGAAGGACAGGATGTGCGTGCCAGTGGTACCATTTATTCCCCATAATACATTTTAGTATCTCCTCACTCAGAGCAGTGTTTGCTGCACAACACCTGGTGTATGAGTCCAGATCATCTCCATAAATCTTTGGCCTTTAAACCAAACTGTTACTCTGCCAAGGGTCAAAGCCATTTCCTTGAGTAGGGCTTGAAGCTTTCAGGATATGGGCTCTCTCTGATTTAGGAACAAGCTGTTCTTTCAGTTTTCTTAAGTGGAATCTCCTACCTTACCTCATTTGATCTCCATAAATACGAGAAGTAAATTGGGAAGATACTATTATTTCTATTTTGTAGATGAGATTCAGAGGAGATAAACGCCTAGCTTAAGATAACATAGCTAGTGAAAGATGACCCCAAGAGTCAAACTTTCCACCTCCTGGGGATATTGATGTTCAAGACAGCCCTGAGTGAAAGGTCCCAAGAGCCTCTATTTTCTCTACCCTGATCCATAAAATTTCTTCCAGGCTCCTCAGTTCAATTCTAACATTTATAGGCTAAACTCAAGTTAGGTTCAGGCAGAACATTTGAAACTTGGAGCTTTGCCTTCATTTTAGGGAATACTTAATTTCCCATTCAGCATTAGATCCGTTCCTTACTCTTCCAGAGATTTCCATCGTGGTGAGCTTGTGTTCTAAATCACATTCTCTGCTGTGGTACTTTTCTCATTCTAGGTAAGTCAAATATCATTTCTGCACAATTCCTTGACTTGGGAACAAGTCTCTCGTTCTCTTCCAAGTCATCGATGACTTTTAATGTCAGAACTTATCCTAGCAATACAAAGCGGGTACTTTGCTTGCTCATCTGTATATCCGAGGTCCATTGAGAGTCCAAGGCCAATGGTTTCTTAAACTAACTCTAGAAGTGTCCAAAGAGTCCCAAAAGACTTCCAAAGTTTAGCTGCTTCTTCCTCACTGATGAGGTGAAATGTTACCAGATTATAGAATTTTGCTGTCATGTTTGACATTGTTACGTCTGATGCCACAAAACTTTGCTTTAACACAGGCCAAATTACCTGCTAACCAGTTTCTTTCACTTCACATTTCAAAATCTTTAAACCCTGGAAAAGCAAGCAGCCACATCCCAGGCTGAAGACGTGTGCGTTGGACATTAAGCTGTTGTAATGGGCCTTTACAACGTCTCTTTAGGACTGTGTTCAATTCTCTTTTGGCAATCTTCATTGTGATGGGGGTGGCAGGTGAGGGGCAGGGTTGAAAGGAAAATCCCCATCTCATGTGAACTCAGGGCTGGCCTGCACAGCTCTCATTAGATAGCATCTAAGCTGCCAGAGGCTGGCTGAGCTCTCACACTGGAGCTCTCATGTTAAACTCTTCGCATCACCACAGTGGGAAAAAAACACGCCTTATGGGGACTAATGACTAATTCCCTACATCATGTCTAATGTATCCCAGGGTGCTAACTTCAGCACACCTGCCTGCACTGCTGGTAAGGTAATGAGAGTGCTTGTGAGTTACTGGTCACTAACAACATTTATAATATTCTTCAACCTGTCGTTATTGCATAGGTCAGTATGCTGTGTTCACTAGGAGTGAATTCTGTCACCCTGGGAGCCCCAGTTTTATGGGTAGTTGGTTGGGGAAGTGGTTCAAAACCCTTTATAAATGAGGTGGATGCGTTTGGAAAGGTTCTAGGTGTCCCATGATACCCTCTTAAATTTTGTTACTAATTACATCATCAAGAGGTAATTACAGCACTCTGAGGCCAGAGATTTTAAAATCATAACCATCCAGGAAATTTAGCCCATAAAAAAGGTATGCATTGGCCTGAATAACTGGGACTGCTGAGGGAAAGTGTAGGGGTGGCGTGGGACAGGGAGCTTGAGTTCAGTTAGCACTTAAATCCGTTCCTGGTTGTTCCCTTCAAGTCTGTACTATGGAGTTTGAGTGCAGCTGCATTAGGGAACACTTCTCAGTTTTAGAGAATCAAAGATTACCTAATTCACTCAGGAATGTATCTAGAATAATTATTTTATTTTTCTTTCTTAAACCAGTGTCTTTTTTGGTGGGTTCTCAGAAAGCAGAGCTGACATTCAGTTTAAAGCAAGAAAAGAAATGTGAACTTCCTGTGAGCACCATTTCAAGATGATGTAGATTTTTTTGACGCCAAGTGGCCAAAGATAAATCCAATGCACTGAGACACATGTGTGCCTGGATTCTCTTCAGAAGAGCTCTTTAGACTTGGTCTGTTAATGCTATCTCTATCCCTCTGTGCATTTCTGCCATGAATGAACTGGAGTGAAGAGCTTACTGCCTCCTTTCCTGAGGGGCACTGAGTAGAGTGGTTGAGAATGGGGACTCTACAGTCAAAATCCCTTGATTTGCTTTCTGACTCCTCCAGATTAATCCTGTGTATTACTTAGGATAGCACTAGCTGCTATAACAAATAAACCCCAAATTATCCGTGCTTTAACACAATAGAATTTTATTTCTTACCCATGTGACAATCCAATGCTGATGTTCCTGGTGAGCAATCTTCCATATTGTTATTCACAGATAAGGCTCATTCATCTTGTGGTCCTTGCATCCCGTAGAACCTCAGTATCTTCTGCATCCAGTCAACAGAAAAGTAGGGAGTATAGAGAAGGCACAGCCAGTAATTAACAGGGCTGGAAAAGACACACATCCCTTCCTCTGCTTTCTCTTGGTGAGGACTAGTCACATGGTTCCACCGAGATGCAAGGGAAGCTGGGAAATGTAGTCCCCGTCTGGGCAGCTTGATTCTGGAAGGGGAAACACAAATTTTGGTGAAGAGTTAGCTGTTCTTGCCATACTTGGGGTAGATACTTCAACATCCTTTACCTCAGTTCAGTTCTCTCATCTATAATATAGAGACGATAGCAGTACCTACTCCATAGAGTGCTATATGGATTAAACTAGATAACATATAAAATGTTTGGCATACAGAAAGCACTCAATAAGAGTTAGCCCTTATTTCAACAGTTGTTATTGTTGTTGATTTTTCCTTGAGTAAGGAAAAATTCCCACCCAACAGAGATATTGATAATTAATATCTCACATTACTCTAATTAAAATAACTAGCCAAACAATATGAGATAAGGCTTGTGTTTATTTTCTGAACAAAGAGAATCTATTTGATGGGGTGTAAAACTACTCAGTGTGATAGTCAGACGGTCCCTGAAGGATGTGAAGCCTACCTATAAAATCATGGCCCCTGCCCCACTCCTGCTGTATGTTCTACACACAGAAGGAGGAAGAAGTTCGAATTTCTCAAAGGGGATGACAGAGCAGTTCATCATTTCATTGTCTACATGTTATTTTTCAGTATTTATTTCCATACCATTTCCATTAGAAATTACATGAAGCTTTTGTCTTTGAATCTATATCTGTATATATACTTAAAAGATAAAAAAGGGCACTTTCAACCCTTGGTGTGATTCAGTTCTATTTCAATAAAACTACTTCATGAATAGCAACTAATTCAGTAAGGTCAGTTTTTCTTGTTGCTGAATTGCTCTTTCAGAGTGCAGAAAAATTCCTGTTCACCAACAAGAATCCCAGGAAAGTAAAAAGACATTAATGAAGTTAATCGAGACACAATTTAATACATCAGTGGGGGGTAGGGGGGTGCCTGCTGCTGATAGAGTGTCATATTCTCTACGGAGTTGCTTACTTTTATACAATTCCATAAACCGAACCCAAGCCCGGCCAAATCACACCACATCTGACCTGACCCAACCCAGCTTGGTTGGAAAGTTAGAATTCTGTCAGGACAGTGTAGTGGAGTTTTTAAGCAAATGGGCTCTGTTAGCAGAATGCCTGGGTTGGAATCTTGGCTTCACTCTTAGCTATACCTGCACAACCTCGGGCAAGTTATTTAACCTTTTTAAACTTGGGTTACTCATCTCTAAGTTGGGATGAAAATAATGCCTGCCTTATATATTTAATCCAGATAATTTATGTGATGTACTTAGCACAGTGCTTGCTGCATAAGAACAGCAAGTACTTATGTACTCTGTCTTAAGAGCTTTCCTGGAATGTACCTATTTAATCCTCATAATAACCCTTTGGGGATAGATACTATAAGTATCCCTACTTGAAGCCTGAAGAAACTGAGGCCCAGAGGGGTTGAGTAGTTGCCCAAGCTCACAAAGCTAGTTAAATGGTAAAGTCAAAATTCAAACCCATGCCCTCTGGCTTTAGAGTTCCATGCCCTTAACTTCTGTATTATGCTGGCTTTTCATAAAAGCTCAGAAACGTTATCCATTACTTACATTTTTATTAAAAGGTAGAGGTAAAGAATTTAATTCAAGAATGTTTAATAACATAGCTCTTAAGTTGGCGTTATTATGGGATAAGCGCTTGGAAAAATTTTGCTCATCAGTACATATTGAGTTAGTAAATGAATGAGTGAATTAATGTATGGATGAAAACAAATCTCTCATGATGTGAAGCCGGGGATGCATCTCAGAACCATACTCTGGAAATTAGCATTGGTTGGAAGACACGGTCATTGTACTACCACAGTGTCACATTGAGCATAAAATGGCAGTTCCAAGGCACTAGTTGCATTTGAGGCATGGGAATGTCCCCCTGAGTCTCTGACTTCAGATGGAGGAAGGCTGCCACTCCTCAAGAAATACTCAGTGTGATGGTCCTATGTCAGTAATGTGCATGCAAATGTTGTTTCCCAGAATGCAGTGTTGGCCCAGGTAAAACCCACTTTTATCTGAGTTTCTAAAGCCACATTTGGCGTCCCATTAGCAGTGTGTAGGAGGCCCGAGTGTCCTCTACATTACACAAATAGTTTAAGCATGACAGGTTATTATTTCAGTCAGAGGGGTAATGTAGATTAGGGGAAAAAAAACTAGAGCACAAACACAACTTTCTAGTTTTCGAGAAGCAATTATAAATAGATGAGAAGCCAAAAAATATTACACGTGGGATGGCTTATCAGTAGGATTGAAAAGGTGGCTGGAGCCAGTGCAGTCAAGAGCAGGAGTGGTTCAAAGCTGACAAGTCTACAGCGATGATTTAAAAATAGCAATGGTAATTCTGCAGCAAAACAGAACAATGAAACCAAGAGTCACAGTGCTCAAAAAAGACATTGGCCCAATACAATGCTCTTTCATTGGGTAAGCTATTTTCATAGCAAACCCAAATTTCAAAATGTCAGCCTGATAAATAGGGAAGATCTGAAAGGATAAAGTCAAGGTGTTTTGTTTTAATACTTAAAGAAAAAAGAAACTTACTTTCATTTCTAATAATCTTATAGAGCTATAAGGAAAGAGGATGTTGTGCTTTGAAAAGAGATCTAGTTGTATCTTGTCTAGATGCTATTTTAATATATACAAACATTAACTAGGTTTAGGTCATATTATACAGCTCATTTTTTTCTCTGTAGTAGAATGAACATGGGTTAGAATTCAATAACCATGAAGAGCTATAAAAGTTTAAAATACAGTGTCTTGGGCCGGCCCCGTGGCTTAGCTGTTAAGTGCGTGCTCTCCGCTGCCGGCGGCCTGGGTTCCGATCCCGGGTGCGCACCGAGGCACCACTCCTCCAGCCATGCTGAGGCCGTGTCCCACATACAGCAACTAGAAGGATGTGCAGCTATGACAGACAACTATGTACTGGGGCTTTGGGGGAAAAATAAATAAATAAAATCTTTAAAAAAATAAAATAAAATACAGTGTCTTACTCTAACTTCCATTTTCTTTTGAATGTAAGTGTTATCTTGGTGTGTTAAGATTAGATAGGGTCTACCAGCATCTGGTATAATATAATATATACCAACCCGGCAGGGTGGCTTGTGAGCACAGACTTTAGAGTTACACAGTCTGAGGTTTAAGAACCATCTCTCTTTATTGGCTGGTAGAACTTGGACAATATTTAATATATCTCCAAGGTTCCCTTTTCTCATTTCTAAAATGGGAGTAAATAGTATCTACTACTTTGGGTAATTTTGAGGCCTAAATTAATGCAAAGCACTTAGTGTGAACTAAATAAATAGTAGCTGCCATTATAGTTACTTTTACTGCTATTGCCTGTAATCTTGGGCAAGCTGTGTAATCATCTGGCAAGTCTCTTAATCTCTGCAGCTCTTGAATCTTTCCAGCGATTGGGCTAGGTAGCTTTGAGGTCTCTTGAAGTCTTGGAATCTGATATGTATATAGTCATTCTTCATAGAAACCTTTGTGTAGTGTAAATCAGAGGTCTAAGCAAGGTTTTCTAAGAAGTGTGTGTCTCTTAGGAATCAGGAATTTTCATCTCAATTGTTCCTCCTGCTAAGCAGACATCCTTTTAAAACCAAACTCCATGTCTGAGATTAGAAATGAGGTCATAACTGATTTCAAGGACTAGGCAACCTGGCACAGCTGGCAAGAGCAGTTTGACTTTATACACCAGCTCTGTCTTGGAAGTACATTCTTATTTACTGATCATTTAAAAGTAAAGGAGAGATGTTTCAGGTCCTGTCTTGTTCTGCTCTAAATCCCCAGTTGAAAACACACCTAGAATTAGATAGGACCCAGAGAGGAGCAGAGTGCAGTCCTATCTTGATGTCCTCAGCGTTGTTATTAGCTCTGTGATGGGAGAGAGAAAAGCCATCCATAAAGTTCCAAGTGAATTAGAAAGTGGTGCAGCTGCACAATCCAGGGCTGATTTCAGACTATATTTTGACATTGATTATGCCTGCCTTTGCTATTGTTCATCCAGTCAATGGGATTACAACAGGGAGTTTAAGTGAGCACAGAGAGAAAATGATACACAGAAGCACAAAGTAGTAAAAGGAAATGCTCAAGAAAGGCTAAGCTAGTTTGGGGTACTAGGGTTGAAAGGCCAGGATGGAGCCTCTATCAAAAAGGGTAACTTGAGTGCCAAATCCTGCAGTCGTCACAGAAAAACTAAGATCAATTTCTATTTTCCATCTTCTCATCCTCATTTATGTTGAGATAATGTTAATTATATTTGGAAATTGTTTTGGATTGTTTCCAAACATATTAGGAAATTTTGTTTTAAAAATCTTGAAAAAAAATTCCTAAAGATGTGGAAGACAGAGAATTAAGCACTCATTTCTGATGATAGTAATGTTACTTTTACCAACCAGGGTTGGTTCATTCAGTGGCTCAACATTGTCATCAAGACCCCCAGTTATTTCTATCAAACTGCTGTCATTCGTGTTGCCTACATCCTCAGGCTAGTGGGAAGATGGCTGCTGTGGTCCCAGGCACCACAGCAAAGCCCAAATATTTTCAGAAGAGAATAAAAGATCATTTCTTCCCCCATGGCTCTCTCTTTTAGGAGTGAGAAATTTTTTCCAGAAGCCCTCCTGCAGACTTCCCTTCATGACACATTGACCAGAGTTGCATTGCCTGCACTTCTTGAAGCACTCATTGGCAAGAGGGATGGGGTTACTTTTAGACCAATTAAGCCTATTCCTGGGGCTGGGGGTGGGGTCAGGGTGCCCTGAGGCACATGGCTGTATGGGAGAGAGGTGAAGGACACCAGAACAGAATGAGGTTTATGTTAAAAAGGAAGAAGTGGGAAACGGACACAGGGTAGGTAACTTATAGTGTCCAGTGCACCCAATATATTTATGAAAGGAAACTGAGACTCGGAATGGGACAGGGATTGCCTAAGAAGTGGCAGAGCCGTGGTTAAAAGAAGCTGTGTTTTTCATAAAGAGTGTAGAATATTCACAGAACAGAGAACGTTCTGGCTGGAGGAGACTGTAAAGGTCATCATGTCCTTGATCTGTCCTAGTGCTTGGAGAGCATGGGCCTTGGTATTGCTAGCTCCTGAGCCGAAAGAGCTTACAAATGCATACCTCTGAATTGAACTTATGCCCGCACTCCACAGATCTTCCCTTTGAAGGGCAATGTGTGTGTGTCCCACAAAATTTTTGCATAATAGGAGAGCAGGCCAGGAGAGCTGCAGTCACTGAAGTCCTTCCTGCTCCTGAGGGAGAAGAGTGTGGGAGGGGCAGGGAAAGGACAGGAACTTGTTTCTACCTGAGTGTCTCCCATGAGAGCCAGGGATGGGAATGGGCGGCCCCTGCTTACACTGAGCATCCTTCCCCTCCACCCATGTCCACCTCTGGGGGTCCTTGTGGCTTCCCTCTTTCTTTTCTCTATTTCTTGCAGTCCTTTCTGTCTTTTACTGCACCCCCACCCCCACCCCAAGTGCTGCTTCTTTTTCCTGTTGTCATTAAGTCCAAGTATTCATTTCTATCTGGTTTTACCTTGAAAAACCTAGAGTAGGAGCTGGGAATTGTTTTCAGGTTCTGCAAGCAGAAGGAGGTCAAAAGCAGTGGCATTGCCTGTTCTAGCCTCAGGGTGAAGCATCTTCAAGATAAGCAAACCTTTCTCCTGCAAAAATTGACTGATTGCACAGAGCATAATTCTGGTATGTTAGTATGCTAGCTGAGTCTTTGTCTCTTTGCTGAACCTTATCAAATATTCCTAAGATTGTCTACATTTTAGCATAATTGTAGAACATCTTAATGCTAAAAAAGCCACTTTCCCCCACCTTATCAAAGACATTTTTATCCAAACGTGGCAGGGGCAGGGGTGGGTGTGCTCCTTCTCACCGGGCCTGCTGCACACTGTCAGGGCTGTTGGCCACACCATCCCTGGCTGGGCCACCAATCATCTATCCCTTCGTCCTTGGGTCTCTCTCCCCAAGATTCAAAATCTGGGTGGGAGCGTCCATTTGGCTGATCCTGGGTCAAATGTCCTTGCTCTGGTGTGTGCTTATGTGGATGGGCTGGGGGATGAGAAGGGGGAGCAAGGAGGACATTCCTGCTTCAGTTTTTGGAGTGGGAGGGGGTGCCCTGTCTCCTACCAAGACTAATCCAATGTCGAATACAGATGTCGGGGGTTCAAATGTTGAGCAGCCAACAATGACCAGAGTCCATGACACTGGGGCATGAATTGCCCAAATTTCTAGAGTGGAGGAAAGGCTCAGACCTGACCAGAACAGAAAAGTCAAATTAAAGAAAACTCACTAGTTAGCAGAGCAAATCAAATGATCAAATGTTTCTTATAACCACTAGGGCAGCAGTTCTCAAACTTTTGGGTGTGTCCCAATTGAGTAGCACTTAATAAAAATACCAGTTTCTAAACTTCACCCCAGAATTATTGAATGAGACTCTGCTAGGAGGGGGACCAGGAATCCACATTATTCATAAACTGCCCAGATAATTATGATGCATTTGGTCTATGGAGCTCCTCTGAGAAATACTGCTATGTGGGGTCTGGGAGAGGTGATCAACGTAACAAGAAAAATAACTAAATTTAAGTAAAACTTTCTATGTTAAGCACTTTACCCAGGTTAGCTCATTTCAACCTCACAATAGCTCTTGCAGGTAGTACTATTTTGCTCATTTTACAGATAAGCACAGAGATATTAAGTAACTTGCCTAAGGTCACACAACTGGGCAGAAGTGAATACAGGATTTGTACCCCAACTGACTCCAAGCCCGTGCTCTTAAGCCTGAGCAGAGGGCTCCCTGCTAAGGACAGAGAGTCCAAATACTGAAGTTTGCAGCTGTGGGTCTTACTGAGGTTTATAGGTCCTGGGGATTGGTCCCACGGAGAATACAGAGAGAGAGAGAGATGATTATCACATCCAAAGAGAACGGGAAGCTTGAAGATGAAATCACTAACGTAATCACAATGGCTATGTTCTACTTTAGTGTCTTTTAACATTCTAAAATGTGGTCCAATAATCTTCAAACCAGAAAAGAGAGAGAGAGAAATGATGGATTCTCTATGACATTAGCTAAAATTGTATTCTTTTCTTATTTTTATTGGGGTAAAAATTAGCTAAAATTCTAGAATCCATCCCAGATTCAACTAATAGCAATCCTCAGACAACTGGATTTATTCTCCTTGCTTTTATCTGGGGGGAAAAAAAAAAGATAAATGATAACCAAAGAAAATTTTGTTTTTAAAAACATCACCCTCTAGGGCATGTTCTTAGTACCAGTGCACATTGAACCAATATCCTATTCATTCTTTATTTGTGTCCAAAATACTGCCCAGCGAGACCTGACATTTGGAAAGATGGCCCCATGGCTTCTGCAAATCACAAGTCACATGACAAATATGTGTGCGCTGTGCTGAACTTGTTAAGGAATGAAGATAGCTTGAAACACAAAGGTTTAATTTTAGTTGACCAGAGAATTCAATTAACCAGAGAGTCCCATTTGTTGAAAATGCAGTACTTTCCCCACCCCTCCTAAATATCGGGGTTTCTGTGTCTGTGTGTGAGGTGGAGGGGAAGTCTTGGTAGGGATGGGGAGAGGTCGGCCTCTGTAATGCATACGCTTTTGAAAGGAAAGGAGTAACCAAGTATTCTGTATATAACAAAAGATATCAGTCACCTTGATGAGGTTGGATTCAACATAATAAAAAACAGGAGAGCTTCAGAAAAAGAAGAGTAGTTTCCTTCCAGTCTGAGTGGTGGGTCCCATCGGGAGGCAGGGAGATGCACAAAAGTCTTTTTGTATCCATGATCCTTTGATCCTTTATTTTTATAGGAGATAAGACAGTCATTTTTCTACTGACCCACAGAAAGATTCCTAAGAGAAGCCCAGAAACTGCCCTGGATTATAGTAAATTTATAAAGCTAGCAGAAAGCATATATAAAGGTGATTTCTTTCACCTTATTTTATATATCACTTTCCGTTTAAAAAACAAATGTATTTTTTTATCCTACATCCTTATAAAGTGTGAAGAAGAGATATTGTGATATTGTATAACAGATAGAGAAATAGGGGGATCTACCTGGCCTGCACAGTGAGGATCACAGAGAGGTGTCAGTCAGGAATTTAAGGATCCTTTGCTGCCCTCCACCCACACGTTATTCATTAACTAACTCTACCTTTCATTAATCATCCATCATTAGCAATGTAGCCTCAAGCTAGTTTCTGCTTGAAGTCCCACCCCATTCCCATCTGCATTATAAATAGCATCTTGGTCAAGAAGAAATGATTCTGAAAATGCCATCTCTTGTGAAAAGAGTTGTAAAAACAAGTAATTTCACTGTAGAAGTGAACTTCTTACTTAAAGGATGAAAAATAAGACAGATGGGCAACTATGGAATTTCATAGAAGTTTTTCACGCGGCAGGTGTTGTGTGCCCGTCCTCCATTTGCAAGGCAAGTGGCCCTTTGTGTGTGTCTCAAAACATCCATTGGATTTTACCATCTATTTCAATGGGAGTTTTTGAGATGTGAGAGAGAAAGAGACTTACTGACCTTTAAAAAGCGGCTGATCCATTTGTAGTCTCTACTGTCGACTTTGCAGTTGCTTCAATATTTCAGTGGAGGTTTTTACTAGAAAGGAGGTTCAGGAACCACACATTTTATTTCTACTTGACCATTGGGCATTACGATATTTGACCATTTGGGAGGTATTTTAAATGTTCTTTAGTGTCACTTTACTAGATGGCAATCAAATAATAGAGCTTGTTCTGAGGAGGGCAGAGGATGGTAGCAGTGTAGGAACTAGTGGATGTGGAACAAAAGAGCTAGTGAAAAAATTAGTTTTCCTATGGAATTAAAACAGACAAGTGAGTCTGTGGATTCATGGCCTTTCACAATGTACAAGTGGCTGGCTTTCACTTGAGAAGGGACAGGTTAAGGACAATGTTGAGATAAATGTTGTTCATGTGCTCTTGGTTGGGATAGAAGTTGTTCCCTCTCTGTATCATAAAATTCTGAAAACAAAAACAAAAACATTTGCCCTGTAGGGTTACTTTCAATGTTCTGGTTTCAGTGAAGTAACACGGAAGGTTTCTGTGATGGTCCAAGAAGTGCAAATGGGATAGTGAGAAGGAGCTGTTCACACGGGGGGCCTCCATGTCCCTTCTAACTAGCTGGAGAAGCGTCCCTTGATGATTACAGAAGACACATCCATAGCTGTTGAATAATTGCAAAGGTACGTTGGAAAAAAATCTTGAAAAATAACTAGAACCACAGTGGTGGGATGTTGTAATCATCCAGGGGAGATATGATCAGAGCCTAATACAAAGAATGGAGATGAAGGGGAAGAGCAGAAAGATTACGTGAAGGTGCAGTTGGCAGTCTTTGGAAAGAGACCAAAATGTTGAGTGAAGGGAAGTGGAAGAGGTAACATTAATTCCGGGATTTTTGTTTGAAAGTATATAATTGCGCAACATTGCCATGTGTGATGGGTAAACAAAGATGAATTTGGTGTTTGTTAGCAATTATGATTCACTTTGAGCCAGTCTTGAAAATAAAATGGTACAGACACATGAACCAACGAGGACAAAAAGGGACCAGATGGATTTATGTGTCATCTATGTCTGTGTCTAGAGCTACTTGTGGTTCTTGCAGAATGGCTTATTTATGGAATGCTGGGAGCGTAATACAAAGCCATGCTGAGCTACAGATAGAGTTGAGTAGTGTAGCATGTTTTGAAAATGTTTCCCAAATGATTTAACAAAGCCACAAAAAATGTAGCCAAAGAAGAATAAGCAAAGTCTATTGATCAACCAAAATGTAGTTGAATGTATTGAGCCAGTGAATAATTATATTAGAAACAAGGTAAGAGAGATCTCAATGCATAAATGTCTTCTGAAAATCATTTTGAATTCATTAAATTTTTTTTTTAATTCCAGACTCCTTTTACTCCACTGACAGGAAAGAGAATATTCCTCAACTTTGTTCCCCCACTATGAAGGACACTGGCTTTACATAATAAAAAATTTAAGTACTTGAAAATTCCAGTGTATTTCTTAGCATAAAGTTAGTACTTTATAAATGTGAATGTGTTGAATCTAAAATTGAGATTCTAACAAAGTTTGAGTTTTGTTGCTATTTTACCCTTTTAGTTGAATTCCCTTCTAACTACCTGCATCCCTCTTCTACTCTTCTTTTAAAAACCGTCTAGCTTCACTGAATCCTATTTCCTCTCTTCCAATCACCTGGCTTTGCCCACCCACCCTCCATTCAAATTAACCTGGAAGAAGTTACTAATTGCCAACTTCAATGGCATTTTCAGTTCTCATTTTACCAGACCTCACTGGAATCTTGACACTACTTTTTCTTTCCTGCATCTGTATCAACCTTTGGCTTCCTGGACGTTTCTCTCTCCAATTTCCCCCTAGTCTTTCTGAATTAGTCTTTCTCAGTTTCCTCTGAAAGTTCCGCTTCCTCTCTCTAGCCCTTAAATGCTGTAGTTCTTTCTGAGTCTATCCTTCTATCCTCTGTCCTGCTGTGTTTCTCTGTTTTGCATTTGTTTTTAGTATAAAAACACATCGATGGCTTCAGTTACTACCTTTAGGCTGGTGACACCAGATTTGCATATGCAGCTGAGGTCTCCCTTGGGTTCCAGAGGAGCAGTGCCAACTCCCCAGACACCTCCACTGGACAGTCATGGACAGTTCAACATTACCACGTCCAGAACTGAACTCGTTTTGACCCCCTGCCCCATAAGCTTCTCCTCCTATATTCCCTACCTTGGTGAATGATAATACCATCCTCCCAGTTGCCCAAACCATAAATCTGAGACTCATCCTTAACTCTTTCCTCATGCCAAGTGACATGCATGTCAGTCCTCAACTACTGTTGATTATCTGTTCCACTTCTACTGCTATTATTTGAGTTAAAACCCTTATTATTGCAGCCACTTTCATCTTTCTTGCCTCCAGTTTTGCTGTTCATTCAGTCACACATCCATTCATTCATTCACAACACAATTATGGAGTATTTGCTAGCATCCAGGCATTGTGCTAGGGATGTGGTCCCAGAGGTGAGCATAGCAAACCTGGTCCCTGCTCTCATGGAGACTGCACTAGGGCCACAGAGGTCACCTTAAAACCCAAATATGATCATGCCATTCCTTGTTCAGCATCCTTCAGCAGGTTCTCAAGCTTCAGGGCTGTGTCTGCCTTTCTTAGAATGGTTTGGAATGGCTTGTGTGAGACACTGCTCATTGCTTCCCCAGAGGAACCTCGATTGCAGCCTAACACAGGGCGACCTAGAATGCAAGACGTTGTCTTCCAGACTCCCATGAAAGTGGTGGCCACGTGACTCAATCCTGACTAATGAAATGTAAGGCTGCTTAAAGCCAGTTAATGTAACCTGAGGGAGAAGCGGCACTTTTTGCCCTCTGTCTTTCTTCATTCTTCTGTCTTGCTACACAGATGTGCTGACTGGAGCCCAGCAGCCATCTAGAACAACGAGGAGACCTTGAGGATGGAAAGGATGTGTACTAGGATAGAGAAGCAGAAGGATGGCAGCTGGGTCCCTGATGAAACTGAAAACTGTGGAGCTCTACACCAGCTTTAGCCTGCACACCAGCACATCATTTTTGTGAAAGAGAAATACACTTCTTTTTTTTTTGGTGAGGAAGATCAGACCTGAGCTAACATCCATGCCAATCCTCCTCTTTTTTGCTGAGGAAGACCGGCCCTAAGCTAACATCTATTGCCAATCCTTCTCCTTTTTTTCCCTTTTTCCTCCCCAAAGCCCCAGTAGATAGTTGCATGTCATAGTTGCACATCCTGCTAGTTGCTATATGTGGGATGCCGCCTCAGCATGGCCTGACTAGCGGTGCACAAGTGCTCACCTGGGATCCGAACCCGGGC
Organism: Ceratotherium simum simum; assembly: GCF_057802395.1. Classification (NCBI taxonomy): domain Eukaryota; kingdom Metazoa; phylum Chordata; class Mammalia; order Perissodactyla; family Rhinocerotidae; genus Ceratotherium; species Ceratotherium simum. The sequence continues at coordinate 54,734,397 of NC_141908.1, read as the reverse complement.
CGCCAGTAGCGGAGCACGCACACTCAACCACTAAGCCACGGGGCCTGCCCAAGAAATAGTGGCTTGATTAAGCCACTATTATTTGGGGATTTTATGTTATATCCATCTGAATTTAACCTGAATAAATGAGACTTATAAAGACCTTGACAATGTGACCCTTTCTTACCTCTCCAGAGTTATCTTATCTTACTCCCCATGTAAGTACCGGAGTCCCCCCAACTCTCTCTCTCTCTCTCCCACAAACACACACACATTCACACTCACACAATACACATACCTTTATGCCTTTGTCTCTGCCCCTCCTTCTGTCTGGAACTCTCTCTCCCTTTACCTTCACCCCTTTCTTAGTCTAATTCTTACTGGTTTGGTTCAGACATCAGTTCTTCAAGGAAGGATCCTTCACTCCCCTTCCCAGCCTGGTTTAGGTGCCCCTCTTAAGTGTTTCTTCTGTACACTCTGCTTAAAGCCATTTTAATATCATACCTAATGTAGTCCTTGTTTTTTTGTCTGAGTTCTCCACTGGGAGAACTCCTTGAGGGCAGGGACATATGGGTGCCTGTTTGAATGAACAGCTTGCACTCTAATTTCTCCTGCCCCTGCTGTCAATTTCACGGCTAGTCAATGGAAGAAGAGGTTTGAACTTAACAGGATTTAATGATTTGACCCAGGATGATCTTTGAATCAATTTGCCTATCCTCTTTTTTCCTTTTCTGCACTGTGTGCACATGTTTGTGGAGGGTGGGGTGACTTCATTTGAGATGGGAGAATTGCACTTGCTGAAGTGTAACCCTTCCTTCCAAGAGGAGGGGAAGTGAGTGCAGCAGTTTTCTAGATACTCTTATAAGACTTCTTACGATAGGCTACAAACCTAGGAACATGCTCCACGTGGTTAGTGTCCATTTGAGAATCTTTCCCGTACCCAAGGGCTAGACTGAGCCATCTAAAGTCCACGTCTTCGCTCCACCACTTAACAGACTTGAGTGGATCTGCTTCCTCCCTAGAAACGTCTAGCCTCTTTAATGGGCCATGCAGAACTCGCCTCTACTTCTTTGGCCTCATCTCTTACCACTATTTTGTCTTTTCCTTTCCTCTCTGAAGTGCTTGTCTTTGCCAGATAGCCCATACTGTTTCTCACCTCCAAAACTGTGCTCGAGCTGTTTCCTTTGGATTTTCCCTACTTCCTCCTAAAAATCCTAACTCCACCCATTGCTTAAGGCCTTTAAAATTTTACTCAGGGGTCTTCCTCCTTCCAGAGCTCTTCCCCAGGACCCCACTGGCTGGGTGAGATATGTTTCCTCTGTGCTCCCCAATATCCTGTGCTCAGCTCACTCATTGCACTTGCCTCAGCATTTAATAACTCATTCCCAGTGCATTGGTCTCTCAAAGGCGAGAACTGCATCTTGTTTATCTATGAATCTTCAAGTGCCTGGCACATGGCAGGTGCTCAAAAATATTTCATTGAATTAATAAATAGGAGAAATATTGAATGAAAGTGCTCTCAGAACCATGCAAATTACCTTACCACACAAGTTTTCCTTGACTCACTCTGACAAGCCGTCAGTCTACCCCTTTGCACATTTTCACATCCTGAATGGGACTGATGATTTAATCAGCTCAGATCAGAGTTTGAAGTTGCATCTCAGGAACCAGCCCAGCGTTGGAGGAGGAGATGGCACCAACCATAAACCCCTTATTTAGCGGCAGGTTTTGTTTAATAACTATGAACATTCACCCCAGTTCTGAGCATAGTCATAGCTCCCTCTCATGCCACAGCACATCACAGAAGGACTTGAGGTGCTCCCTTCCCTCCAGAGAGTTATCGTTTGCCTGGAGAATAGCCTGACATCCCATGAACTCCTCCGCCTGGAGAAACTGAGCCAGCCATTTAGCAGCTTAAAGGCTCGTTGGTGGAGGTGCCGCTGTCTACGTGTATCTGAGACACTTGGCTGACATCCTTCAAGACTGGGTTCCCCTCCTTCCAGATAGAAAAGGTACCAGAGATTCATGTGGGAGCTCAGTTGATGCTGATAAAAGGTCACTTAGAACCTGTGTGATCTTGGATAAGTTACTTAATCTGTCTGTGCCTCAGACTCCTCATAACAAGCATGACAAAGCCTATGTCATGGGGTTATTGGGAGGACTAAATTAGAAAAATTATATACAGAGTCTTGCAGAGGCAAGGTCCATAGTAAGTGCTTGTAAATGTCAGCTACTATTATTATATTGTAATCATACTGGTCTGTGGTGTCTACAAAGAATCAACCTTGAATAGAGAATTGAGAGAGAAAAATGTCCTGGAGGGAAACTGAAATGAAAATGTAAACCAGCCTCCATGTTGGAATTCAGAATCGTTTCATTAAGGAAGAGTATGTCTCATGTCATTTAATGATCTAAAAACAAAAACAAAAACCAGAGTTTGCACGAAAATTTTGAATCTGTTGCAGTGTTGTATGGTTATGACTTATTTATTTTTCTTATCTCCACTTTTTGTGCTGTCACTAAATTCCCTGTGCAAAAGTCAGCTCTTGGGTCCCTCACGTCAATTTGGCTCAATTATCTCCCGGAGCCACTCTGACCCGCCTATTTATGGGAAGTGGTAGGAGCTCTCTTTCTTCCCCCGGGGATCTCACTCCTCTTTTCACAGAGGAGGTTCTGACAGAAAGTGGTCTTTGTTTCTTTTAACTACTAAGCTCTCTTGCCTACTTTAGAAGATGTGGCTGGCATCATCTTTCTGGTCAAGCGACTACGTTTTCTACAGATGCTTGAGATGGAGCAAAGGGAAGGTGATAGGCACAGCCAGGGAACATTCTAGGTCCAAAGGAACCTCAATAGGTGGGAATCCTAGGGCCCAACATGTAGATAAGTAATAATTACATCCCTTTTGCTCTTGCATCCGTTTTTGGCATGTCTATTTCCTCATTTGCCTCTTACCTCTCTGCCTGCTGCTTCTCCATCCCCTATGCTGGCTTCTCTTCCTCTGCTGGTCCTTCAATGCTCGTGTTCCTCAGGGCTCTGTTCAGGGGCCAGGCTACTCTTCACTTTCCCTGGACAATCTTAACCATCCCAGAGCAACAGGAACCAGATCCATCTCCCAAGCTCCAGACAAGTACATCCAACTGCCTTCGAGATGATTCCTACTTGGATATCCCACAGCTCACTCAAGCTCAATATAACACAAATCACACCTACAGTCTTTCCTCCTCCCTCAGTGCTCCCCATTTTGGCAAATGGCACCACTCCCCAAGCTGTTACCCAAGGAGCAACCTGGAAGTTGACCGTGACTTTTCACTTTCCCTCTCCCTACCCATTCAGTCAATCACTAATTCCTGTCAGCTCCTCTAGTTTTTTTCTACATTTCCTCAGACATCATCCTAGTCCAAGCCACCAGCGCCTCTCTGCTGAACCAGTGTGGGAGCACCCCTGCTGGCTTCTCTGCTTCTAGGCTTGTTCCAATCCCTTCTCCACCTTGCAGCTAGTGGGGTAGTCTAACAGTGAAAGTCTACCTGATCTAACACTTTCCTATTGCCCTGAGGATAATGCCCAGGTACCTAAACGTGCTCTAAAGCCCACAATTCAAACTTAATCTAGCTGTCAGCTGCATCTCTCTCAGCCTCTCATATTTTTATGGTCCAGTCACACTGAACTTCATTCCATTCCTCAGATGTCCCCATGCTTTTTCTCACCTCTGCATCTTTCACATGCTAGTCCCTCTGCCTGTAGCATCCCCCCACACTTGGTGCCTGGCTCACCTCTGCTCCTCCTTTACCTCCCAGCTTAAACACTACTCTCTCTAGGAGCCCTTCCCTGACCCCTAAGCTTGACCACATCCCCTGCTTATTGTTCCCATAGCTCTCTCTACTTCCACCAGCTTAAAACACGTCATAACTGGCACCATTACTTGTTCAACATTTGCCTTGCTTGATAGTGTTGGAGGGCAGGAAACATATCTATCTTGTTCAATTGTATTTTCTTTGCCTGGCATACTGGGCACAGTCATTGCTCAATAAATACTTATTGAATATTTAAGTAAATGACCAAATAAGTAAAAATAAATAAATAAAAAGACCAAAAAATAATTTCCTTTCATTGTTTTGTTTTGAATTTTTTGATCACCAATAAGACTGAACTATTTTGGTATGTGTTTATTAACCATTTGTTTTTTATTAGCTGCCATTTCATATTCTTGGCTTATTTTTTTGTTATTGATTGTGAAAAACTTTTTACAAATTGAAGGTATTAATTCTTTTATATTTTGAAAATAATTTTTCTAATTTATCCCTTATTTTTTACATTTGGTATTTTTCTCTTATAAATAAAGGCTTTAAATTGTTACATATTCAAATTGATCAATCCTTTCCATGAGGATTAGGAAGGGTTTTCATACAGGCATATGTTTGTATTTGCAAAGTCTGACATATTTCCTCTGAGGGTTGATATGAAGGGGTATGCCTGTGAGGAAACACTTATCTCTTATTTTGCTATAATGTCATGAAGTTTTTTGGAGAGGCTTTTATTCAAAGAAAAATATTTTAAATAACTATTAAGACTTCCACTTCCTGAAGATGGAATAGATATATTTTTTCCTATTCCTCTTACTTAGTAAAACCAAAAACCCTGGACATGATCTAAAAATCAAACACAAGACTCTGAAAGGTGGAAAGAGGGAGCCAGACCATCTAGGAACTTGCAACCCCAGGAACAACATGGTGGTGAGTTCCTGGGTTTCTTTTGCCTTATATATCCCAGTCTTGGAGCTGAAGAAGCCATTGCAACCCAGAAACGCCAAGGGGCACAGATGAAAACAGCCCCAACAAAAGCCTGCTCTCTCTATCTAAAGGACCAGGGAAAAGGCAGCCTGGCAAGATAGAAAACATTTAGACAATAATGCTCTACTCTAGTAAAACATCAAAGAGAAAACTGTGGCCACACTACCACCCATACACCAGCAAAGGCGAAGTCGAGAGAGTAACTTCTGCCCTCTTGAGGCTGTAACAAAGCACCCCAATCCCCCTCTCCCCTGCTGGTGTGGTATCAGAGAAGGCCAAGAAGGAAGCGGAAACTTTTCAAGGTCCCCTCCCCCCAGCGTCATTGGAGACCATGTGGGGAGACAGGACTTCCTCTCCCGCTAGCAGTAATGAGGCACCCCTCCACTCCCCACTGGGGCAGTATCAGAGGAAGCCTAGCGGAGAGTCAGGACTTTCACCACCACCCAGGGGTAATGAAGCCATCACTGCAGCGTTGGTGGAAGTGACATGGGGAGCCAGAACTCCCATCCCCACCAAACAGTATTCAGGATCCGCCCACCCCTCTGGTGTCAACGGATGCCAACTGGGGAATCTAGACTTCTACCTCCACCTGGCAGTAATGAGGCAGCCTCCTGCATGAGTGTCGTCAGAAAAAGCCAGCTAAAACAGAAAGCTTAAATAAGATCCAGAGTCTCTAACTTAATATGCAAATGTTCAGGTTTCAATCAAAAACAACCCCTCATACCAAGAACCAGAAAGACCTCAAACTGAATTAAAAAAGACAATCAATAGATGCCATATTGATTTCCTAAGGCTGCTGTAACTAATTACGTACCACAAACTTGGCATAAAATGACAGAAATTTATTATCTCACAGTTCTGGAAGCCAGAAACTCAAAATCAATCTGTCAGCAGGGCTATATTTCCTTCAAAGGCTCTAAGAGAGATTCTGTTCTTTGCCTCTTCCAGCTTCTGGTGACTCCAGGTATTCCTTGGCTTATAGCTTCCATGGACACATTGTCTCTTCCTCTGGATTTCCCTTATAAGGACACCTTTCACTGGACTTAAGCCCCACCTGGATAATCCAGGATGATCTCCTCAACTCAAGATCCTTAATTACATCTGCAAAGACCCTTTTTCCCAAATAAGCTAACATTCACAAGTTCCAGAGATTAGGATGCAGATATATCTTTTTAAGGGGCCACCATTCAACCCACTGTGGGTACCACCACTAAGATGACAGAGATATTAGAATTATCAGACAAAGATTTTAAAGTAGGCATGATAAAAAATACTGCACTGAACAATTGTGAACATGCTAGAAACAAATGAAAAAATAGAAAGCTTCACCAAGAAATAGAAAGTCTCACCAAAGAAATAGAAGTTAATCAGGAAGAATCAAGTGAAAAATTTAGAACATACAATAAGGAAATAAAAAGCTTAATAATGGGCTCAACAGCAGAATGGAGGAGACAAAGGAAAGAACAAGTGAATTGGAAAATAGAACTATAGAAATGACCCGATCTGAATAACAGAGAGAAAATAGATTGAAAAAAAACCAACTGAACAGAACCTTGGGGATCTGTGGGACTATAAAAAAAGATCTAACATTCATATCGTTGGAGTTCCAGAAGGAGAGGAGAACGAAGGTAAGGAGAAACAAGTACTCAAAGAAATAATGATGAACAACTTCTCAAATTTGACAAGGGACATAAACCTACAGATTCAAGAACCTGAGAGAATCCCAGACAAGATAAAGCCAAAAAAATCCATACCAAGACATATCATAATTAAATGTCTGAAAACTAAAGGCAAAGAAAAAGTCTTAAAAGCAGCCAAAGAAAAACAATATCTTACCTATAGGAGAAAGGTAATTCGAATGACATTGTATTTCTCATCACAAAACATGGAGAAAGAAGTGGCACAATATTTTTCAAGTGCTAAGGGAAAAATGTCAAACCAAAATCCTATACCCAGTGAAAATATACTCTTTAGGAATGAAGGGAGAATCAAGACATTCTCAGATGAAAAAAAATATTAGGAAGATTTGTCTTCAGCAGACCTCCCTTAGAAGAATGGCTAAGGGAATTTCTCTAAGCGAAAAGGAAATCATAAAAGAAGGAACTCTGGAACATCAGAAACGAAGAAAGAACACAGTGAGCAAAAATATGAGTAATACAACAGACTTTCCTTCCCTTCTTAAGTTTTCAAAATTACTTTTGATGGTTGAAACAAAAATCATACCAATCTCTGATGTTCCAAATACATGCAGAGAAATATTTGAGGCAATTATACTATAAACTGTGGAGGTTAAAAGGATGTAAAGAGAGGTAAGATTTCTATAATTTACTTAAACTGGTGAAATCATGACACCAATAGACTGTGATAAGTTATGTATATTTGATGTAATATCTAGAGCAACCACTGAAAAAGCTATACAAAAAGATATACTCAAAAATACTGTAGATAAGTCAAAATGGAATCTAAAAATATGCTCAAGTAACTCACAGGGAAGCAGGAAAAAGAAAATCGATTGACCAACAAACAAATAAAAGCAAGAATAAACAGAAAAGAAAAATAAAACGGCAAAATTAAGCCCTAACATATCAATAATTACATTAAATATAAATGGGCTAAATACAGCAATTAAAAGACTGGCAGAATGAACTAAAAAACATAACCCAACTATATGCTGTCTACAAAAAATATACTTCAAATCTGATATAGGCAGGTCACAAGTAAAAGGATAGAAAAAAATACATTATGTGGGCATTAATCAGAGGAAAGCAGGAATAGCCATATTAATACCAGAACAAAGAACACTACTAAAGACAGAGAGGGACATTACATAATAGAAGAGTCAATCTACCAAGCAAACACAACAATCCTAAACATTTCTTTACCAAAAGGTAGAGCCACAAAATATGTGAAGCAAAAACTGATAGAACTAAAATAGAAAAATCCACAATTATAATTGGAGATGTCAACACCCTAGTCTCGGCAATTGATAGAACAACTAGACAGAAAATCAGCAAGAATATAGATGAACTGAGCAGCATCATCAACAAACAGGATCTAATCAACATTCATGGAATATTCTACCCAACAACAACAGAATATACATTCTTTTCAAGTGCCCTTGGAACACAAAACAAGACAGATCGTATCTTGGGCTAGAAAACAAACCTTAACACATTTAAAAGAACTGAAATCATACAGAGTGCTTTTTCTGACTACAATGGACTCGAACTATAAATCAATAACAGAAAGAACACAGGAAAATTTATTGCACTAACTGCATATAGTAGAAAAGCATTCTCAAATTAATAAACTGAATTCCTACCTCACAAACTTAGGAAAAGAAGAGCAAAAAAAGCCCAAAGCAGGCAGAAGGAGGGAAATAATAAAGATAAGAGTAGAAATCCATGAAAATGAAAACAGAAAAGCAATAGAAAAATCAATAATGGAAAGAGCTGATTCTTTGAAAAGATCAATAAGATTGACAAACCTCTAGCATAAATGACAAAGAAAAAAAAAGAGAAGACACAAATTACCAACATCAGGAATGAAATAGGAGCTATCACTACAGACTCTGCAAATATCAAAAGGATAATAAAGTAATACTAACAATAACTCTACATGCATATAATTGACAACTTAGATGAAATGGACCATTTCCTTGAAAAACACAGACTACCACAACTCATCCAATGTGAAATAGATAATTTAGATATTCCTATATCTATTAAGGAGATTGAATTCATAATTTTATAACTCTCAAAATGAAATATCCAGGCTCTGATGGCTTCACTAGAGAATTCTAAAAAGTGTTTAAAAAAGAATTAACACCAATTCTATACAATCTCTCCAGAAAAAATAGAAGGAGGAATACTCCCTAATTCATTTTATGAAGCTGATAGTACTCTGGTTTCAAAATTAGACAAAGATAATACAAATAAAAGAAAACCACAGACCAATATTCCTCAGGAATATAGATGCAAAAAATCATAACAAACTATTAACACATAGAATTCAGCAATGTATAAAATAAATTATACAGAATGATTAAGTGGGGTTTATTCCAGGGATCCAAGACTTGTTAATATCAGAAAATCAGTGTAATTCACTATACTAACTGACAAAGAAGAAAAAGAACGTGATTATATCAATTGGTGCAGAAAAAGCATTTGACAAAATTCAGCTCCTATTCATAATAAAAACTCTCCATAAAATAAAAACAGTGGAACTTCCTCAATTGATAGAGAATATCTACAAAAAACCTATAGCTAACATTACGTTTAATGGTGAAAGTCTGAATGCTCTTCCCCTAAGACTGGGAACAAGGTAAGGATGTCTACTGTTACTACTCTTCTTCAGCACAGCTCTGCAATTTCTAGCCAGGGCAATAAGGCAAGAAAGGAACTAAAAGCCATACATATGAGAAAGGAAGAAATAAAACTGTCCCTACATGAAGATGACCAGAAAATCCTATGTAGAAAATCCCAAAGAACCTAAAAACGAAAATCCTCCTAGTGGTAATAAGTGAGTGCAGCAAAGTTGCAGGATACAAGATAAATGCACACAAAAAAATTGTATTTCTTTACACTAACAGTGAATACGTGGACACTGAAATTAAAACTACAAAAACCTTTTACAGTCACTCAAAAAAAATAAACACATGTATACATATAGTGGAATATGTACAGGATTTTTATGCTGAAAACTATACAATGCTGATGAAAGAAATCAAAGAATAAATTAATGGAGTAACATATGAATTGAAAGATTCAACATAGGAAAGATGTCAATTCTTCCCAAACTGATATACAGATTTAACACAATTCCTATCAAAATCTCAGCAAGATTTTGTTGTAGATATAAACAAAATTGTTCTTAAACTTATATGAAAAGGCAAAGTAGCTAAAATAGATAAATCAACTTTGAAAAAGAAGAATAATTTCAATAAATGTAATACAATCACAGTAATGAACACTGTATGGTATTGGCAGAGAGATAGAAAACAGAACAGAATGAAAAGCCCACACAAATGTGCTCAACTGATTTTTGACAAAGATGACAAAGCCATTCAATGGAGGAAGCGTATCCCTTTCACCAAGTGCAATTGGACATCTACAGGCCAAGAAATGAAGCTTGGCCTAAGTCTACACCTTATACAAAAATTAACTAGAAATGGTCATGAACCTAAATGTAAAGCAAAAACTTTTAGAAAAAAACATAGGAGAAAATCTTCAGGACCTAGGGCTAAGTAAAGAGTTCTTTGACTTAATACCAAAAGCCTAATCCATAAAAGGAAAAATTGATAAATTAGACTTCATCAAAATTAAAAACTTTTTCTCTGAGAAAGACCCTGTTATGAGAATTAAAAGACAAGTTACAGAGAGGGTAAAGGTTTTTGCAAATCACATATTCAACAGAAGGCAAGTATCTAGAATATGTTCTTAAAACTGTCAAAACTCAAACCAACAAAAAATATAATTAGAAAATGGACAAAATACATGAACAGACCTTTCACCAAAATGACAGATAAGCCCATGAAAAGATGTTCAACATCGTTAGTTATTGGGGAATACGAATGAAAACCACAATGAGATATTACTACACACCTATCAAAATGGCTAAAATAAGAAATTTGACAACACCAAATGCTGGTGAAAATGAGGAGAATCTGGATCACTCATTCATTGCTGATGGGACTATAAAATGGGTACAGTAACTCTGGAAAATAGCTTGGCAGTTTCTTAAAATATTAAACATGAAACTACCATATGACCAAGCATTGTACTCCTGAGTGCTTATCCCAGAAAGATGAAGCCTATGTCTATACAAGAACTTGTACATCAATGTTATAGCAGCTTTGTTTGCAATAACCCAAAACTGGAAACAACCCAGATGTCCCTCAATGGGTGAATGTTTAAGCAAACTGCAGTACATTCATACCATGGAATACCACTCAGCAATAAAAAGGAACAAATATTGATACAGAATAACCTAGACGAATCTCCACGGAGTTATGCACAGTGAAAAAAGCCAATTCCAAAAGGTTACGGAGGTGGAGTCAAGATGGCAGCGTCGGCAGACTCTGAACTCACCTCCTCCCGTGGACACAGCCAATTTACAACTACTCGTGGAAAAATTACCCCTGAGACAGAACTGAAAACTGGATGAGAGGAACTCCTGCAACAACGGACAATCCTAACTGGGGTAGAAGAGGCAGAGACTCCCTTCTGGAGAGGAAAAACGCCGCCTTCACAAGCTGCCAGCTTCACGGCCGCTGGGAGCAGCTCACAGGTACGCAGCCCTCCCTGGAGGCGCGGGGCCCTGAGCCGGGAGCGCCCCCGCTGAGGGCATTTTGTGGACCCAGCACAATCGAGACCAGCGGCATAATATCTGACTTCGCCTGCTACTAAAGCATTGGGGAGCACCCCCAGAAAACCTGGTTCACAAAGAAACTGAAACTGGCTCTTAAAGGGCCCGCACACAAACTCACCCGTTCCAGAAAGCATCCTAAAATCACCAGAAAGAAAGGTGCACAGTGCTTTGGTGACAAGAGACTCACCTAACAGGCCCTGAGTGCATCTCGGTGAGGGGTGAGACCTCTCCAGGGACTGGGACACTGGCGGCGGCCATTGTTGTGGTCTGGTGTGAGCGTGCTGACACAGACGCCATTGGAGTTCTCCCTGAGGCCTGCTAGCCCAGGGTCTGCTCCACCCGCTAGAGCACCGGTTTAATCCAGCTCAGCCAGGGCAGGCAGCCCACCCTAGAGACTGGCCCCACCCAACAACAAGCCCTCAGGCAACGTGTGGGCCTGCATAGATTGGTGACTGGATTCTCTGCAGCCTGGCAACTGAGCCGACTTCAGCGGGGCAGGGTGTGCACAAGGAGCAGGTGGAGAGTGTGGGGTGGTGGTGGAGTGTGTGGGGCTCCCGCCCTGGAGAGACTGGGTCTGCTTGGGGGTCGGGGCGCTCACACCGGGCAGGACTGTGTTGACTGTGTATGTGGACCTGTGGGCAACAGGGCTTGTCAGCTGCAGAAGACTTGTGCATCTCAAAGACCCACATAGGAGGTTTGCCCCACCTTCCAAAGCCTGAAACAATTGAGTGCTCCCGTGCCTGAGGCCAGCCCCACCCAGCTGCAATCCTCAGAAAGCTGACAAGAGACCTAATAGGCTAGAGGCTTACAGCAACTGTAAGGCCCTGAGCTTAACAACCTGCCACGCTGGGGGCCTACTCACTTAAAAGAAATACTGCAACACAAATGTGGTATTAGAACTTACAGCCAACTGTGCTGGGGCTCCCCACACCTGATAAAGAGACTGAAGGGCCCACAACAACTACAAACAGCTGAGCATTACAACAGCTGGCCAGGAGCATAACTCAGCCTCCCTGGGCCCCTATAGGGAGAGCTAACAGGCCACAATAGAAGGACACACGTAGCCCACATAGGGGTCACCCCTGGAACATTGAGAACTGAGGGAAGCACACTGGAAGCCTCCTAAGGCATCACTTACATAAGGTCACCTATCCAAGAGCAGGAGACATAGCTGACCTACCTAATACGTAGACACAAGCACAGGGAAAGAGGCAAAATGAGGAGGCAAAAGAATACATTCCAAGTAAGGGAACAGGACAAAACCCCAGAAAAGGAACTAAGTGAAACAGAAATGAGCAACCTACCCGACAGAGAGTTCAAACTAAGAGTGTTAAGGATGCTCACTGATCTGGGGAGAAGAATAGATGAACTCAGTGAGAATGTCAACAAAGAAATGGAAGATATAAAAAAGAACCAATCAGAAATGAAGAATACAATACTGGAAATGAAAAATTCATTAGAGGGACTCAAAAGCAGAGTAGAGGATACAGAAGAATGGATCTGTGAGCTGGAAGAAAGACTAGAAGAAATTACCGAAGGTGAACAGGTAAAAGAGAAAAGAATTAAAAAGAGTGAGGGCAGTCTAAGGGACCTCTGGGACAACATCAAGCGCACTAACATCCGTGTTATAGGTGTCCCGGAAGGAGAAGAGCGAGACAAGGGGGCAGAGAATCTATTTCAAGAAATAATAGATGAAAACTTCCCTAACCTAAGGAAGGAAACAGACATCCAGGTACAGGAATCACAGAGAGCCCCAAACAAGATAAACCCAAAGAGGCCCACACCAAGACACATCATAATCAAAATGTCCAGAATTAAAGATAAAGAGAGAATCCTAAAAGCCGCAAGAGAATGTCAAGTTACATACAAAGGAAACCCCACAAGGCTATCAGCTGACTTCTCAGCAGAAACCTTACAAGCTAGAAGAGAATGGCACGATATATTTAAAGTACTAAAAGAAAAAAACTTACAGCCAAGAATACTCTACCCAGCAAGGTTATCATTCAAAATGGAAGGAGAGATCAAAATTTTCCCAGATAAGCAAAAATTAAAGGAGTTTGTCACCAAGAAACCAGTGCTACAAGAAATGTTAAAGGGACTGATTTAAGGGGAAAAGAGAAGACCACAAATAGGAAAAATTATCTATTTCCACGATTAGAACGTAATGGATACAAATGCACAAAAAAGAGGTTAGATATGATATCAAAAACATAAAAGGAGGGAGGAAGGGAGTTAAAGAGTACAGCTTTCAGACAGAGGTCAAACTAAAGTGACCATCAATTCTGTATAGAAGAAGTAAGGAACAGAGAAGGACTACTACAACACTGAGGAAAAAAAAAAAAAATTTAAAAAATGGCAGTAAGTACATACTTATCAATAGCTACTTTAAATGTCAATGGACTAAATGCTCCAATTAAAAGGCATAGGGTGGCTGACTGGATAAAAAAACAAGACCCATATATATGCTGCATACAAGAGACACACTTCAGACCTAAAGACACTCACAAAGTGAAAGTGAAGGGATGGAAAAAGATACTCCATGCAAATGGCAATGAAAAGAAAGCTGGGGTAGCAGTACTCATATCAGACAAAATAGACTTTAAAACAAAAACTGTAAAAAGAGACAAAGAAGGGCATTACATAATGATCAAGGGAACAATCCAACAAGAGGATATAACACTTGTAAATATCTACGCACCCAATGTAGGTGCACCTAAATATATAAAGCAATTATTAACAGACATAAAAACAGAAATAGACAGTAACACAATAATAGTAGGGGACTTTAACACTCCACTTACACCAACGGATAGATCATCCAAACAGAAGATCAATAAGGAAACATTGGCCTTAAACGACACACTAGAACAGATGGACCTAGTAGATATATACAGAGCATTCCATCCAAAAACTGAAGAATACATGTTCTTTTCAAATGCACATGGAACATTCTCCAGGATTGATCACATATTAGGCCACAAAACAAGTCTCCATAAATTTAAGAACATTGAAATAATACCAAGCATCTTTTCTGACCACAACGGTATGAAACTAGAAATCAACTATAGGAAGAAAATCAGAAAAGCCACAAATACATGGAGATTAAACAAAATGCTACTGAACAACGACTGGGTTAAAGAAGAAATCAAAGAAGAAATCAAAAAATACCTGGAGACAAATGAAAATGAAAATACGACATGCCAGAATTTATGGGATACAGCAAAAGCGGTTCTAAGAGGGAAGTTTATAGTGATACAGGCCTATCTCAACAAACAAGAAAAATCTCAAATAAACAATCTAACAATGCACCTAAAGGAACTGGAAAAAGAAGAACAAACAAAGCCCAAAATCAGTAGAAGAAGGGAAATAATAAAAATCAGAGCAGAAATTAATGAAATAGAGACCAAAAAAACAACAGAAAAAATTAATAAAACCAAGAGCTGGTTCTTTGAAAAGATCAACAAAATTGACAAACCTTTAGCTAGATTCACCAAGAAAAAAAGAGAGAAGGCACAAATAAGTAAAATCAGAAATGAAAGAGGAGAGGTTACAGCAGACACCTCAGAAATACAAAAGATATAAGAGAATACTATGAAAGGCTATATGCCAACTAATTTGACAATCTGGAAGAAATGGATAAATTCTTAGAATCATACAACCTTCCAAAACTGGATCAAGAAGACGTAGAGAATTTGAATAGACCAATCACCAGTAAGGAGATCGAAACAGTAATCAAAAACCTCCCCAAAAATAAAAGTACAGGACCAGATGGCTTCCCTGGTGAATTCTACCAAACAGTCAAAGAAGACTTAATACCTATCCTTCTCAAACTCTTCCAAAAAATTGAGGAGGGGGGGAAGCTCCCTAACTCATTCTACGAAGCTGACATTATCCTGATACCAAAACCAGACAAGGACAACACAAAAAAAGAAAATTACAGGCCAATATCACTGATGAACATCGATGCGAAAATCCTCAACAAAATACTAGCAAATCGCATACAACAATACGTTAAAAAGATTATACACCATGATCAAGTGAGATTTATTCCAGGTATGCAGGGATGGTTTAACATTCGCAAATCAATCAACGTAATACACCACATTAATAAAATGAAGAACAAAAATCACATGATCATCTCAATAGATGCAGAGAAAGTATTTGACAAGATACAGCATCCATTTATGATAAAAACTCTGAATAAAATGGGGATAGAAGGAAAGTACCTCAACATAATAAAGACCGTATATGAGAAACCCACAGCTAATATCATCCTCAATGGTGAAAAACTGAAAGCTATCCCTCTAGGAACAGGAACCAGACAAGGATGCCCACTGTCACCACTCCTATTTAACATAGTACTGGAAGTCCTAGCCAGAGCAATCAGGCAAGAGAAAGAAATAAAAGGGATCCAAATTGGAAAGGAAGAAGTGAAACTGTCACTATTTGCAGATGACATGATTTTATATATAGAAAACCCTAAAGAATCCACCAGAAAACTTTTAGAAGTAATAAACGAATATGGTAAAGTTGCAGGATACAAAATCAACATACAAAAATCAGTTGCATTTCTGTACACTAACAACGAAGTAGCAGAAAGAGAAATTAAGAATACCATCCCATTTACAATTGCAACAAAAAGAATAAAATACCTAGGAATAAACTTAACCAAAGGGGTGAAAGATCTGTACACCGAAAACTATAAAACATTTCTGAAAGAAATTGAAGAAGACACAAAGAAATGGAAAGATATTCCGTGCTCTTGGATTGGAAGAATTAACATAGTTAAGATGTCCATACTTCCTAAAGCCATCTATAGATTCATTGCAATCCCTATCAAAGTTCCAACAACATTTTTCACAGAAATAGAACAAAGAATCCTAAAATTTATATGGAACAACAAAAGACCCCGAATAGCTAAAGGACTCCTGAGAAAAAAGAACAAAGCTGGAGGTATCACACTTCCTGATTTCAAAATATACTACAAAGCTATAGTAACCAAAACAGCATGATACTGGCACAAAAACAGACACACAGATCAATGGAATAGAATCGAAAGCCCAGAAATAAACCCACACATCTATGGACAGCTAATCTTTGACAAAAGAGCCAAGAACATACAATGGGGAAAAGAAAGTCTCTTCAACAAATGGTGTTGGGAAAACTGGATAGCCACATGCAAAAAAATGAAAGTAGACCCTTGCCTTACACCATGCACAAAAATTAACTCCAAATGGATTAAAGACTTGAATGTAAGACCTGAAACTATGAAACTTCTAGAAGAAAACATAGGCAGTACGCTCTTCGACATCGGTCTTAGCAACATCTTTTCAAACACCACATCTGACCGGGCAAGAGAAACAATAGAAAAAATAAACAAATGGGACTACATCAAACTAAAAAGCTTCTGCACAGCAAAGGAAACCATCAACAAAACGAAAAGACAACCTAACAATTGGGAGAAGATATTTGCAAACCATACTTCTGATAAGGGCTTAATCTCCAAAATATATAAAGAACTCATGCATCTCAACAACAAAACTACCAACCCAATTAAAAATGGGCAAAAGACCTGAACAGACATTTCTCCAAAGAAGATATACAGATGGCCAACAGACACATGAAAAGATGTTCAAAATCACTAACTATTAGGGAAATGCAAATCAAAACTACAATGAGATATCACCTCACGCCCGTCAGAATGGCTATAATTAACAAGACAGGAAACAACATGTGTTGAAGAGGATGTGGAGAGAAGGGAACTCTCATACACTGCTGGTGGGAGTGCAAACTGGTGCAGCCACTATGGAAAACAGTATGGAGATTCCTCAAAAAAGCAAGGATAGAACTACCATATGATCCAGCTATTCCACTGCTGGGTATTTATCCAAAGAACTTGAAAACACCAGTTTGCAAAGCTACATGCACCCCTGTGTTCATTGCAGCGTTATTCACAATAGCCAAGACTTGGAAGCAACCTAAGTGCCCATCAAGGGACGAATGGATAAAGAAGATGTGGTATATATACACAATGGAGTACTACTCAGCCATAAGAAACGATGAAATCCAGCCATTTGTGACAACATGGATGGACATTGAGGGTATAATGCAAAGTGAAATAAGTCAGAGGGAGAAGGTCAAATACCGTATGATTTCCTTCATTAAGTAGTAGGTAATAACAACAATAAACAAACACATAGGGACAGAGATTGGATTGGTGGTTACCAGAGGGGAAGGGGGGAGGGAGGAGGGTGAAAGGGATAATTCGGTACATGTGTATGGTGATGGGTTGTAATTAGTATTTTGGTGGTGAACATGACGTAATCTATGCAGAAATAGAAGTACAATGATGTACACCAGAAATTTTTACAATGTTATAAACCAATAAAAAAAAAAAAGGTTACATACTGTATGATTCCATTTATATAACGTGCTTGAAATGACAAAATTATAGAAATGGAGAACAGACTAGTGGCTGCCAGGGGTTAAGGAGGCGGTGTAGGTGGGAGTGGGTTTGGCTATAAAAGGGCAACTTTCGGAATCATTGTGGTGATAGAAATGTTCTGTATCTTGACTTCAATGTCAATATCCTGATTGTGATATTGTGTTCAAGTTTTGCAAGATGTTACCCTTTTATGTGGGATCTCTTGTATTAGTTTTTACAAGTCCACATGAAGCTATAATTATGTCAAAATAAAAAAATTTAAAAACTCTGCTAAAACCAGATTTTAAATTAGTTTTATTTGATACTTTCAAGATGATAATACATAGAAAAATTAATTTGGGTTGTGTTAATATTAACAGAGCTAAAACAATTTGAGTTTTGATGGTAGAAGTTTCCTTTGACCCATTTAACTTGCTATTTCTATGCGGTAAATTGCTGGACTTGTTGGGTTTTTGGTTTTGTTTTTTATTTTTTTCTTTATTTTGTTTGTTTCTTTCGAGAAGCCACGTCTTTAAAAATCTAGAGAAGGATTTTTTTTTTTTTGTGAGGAAGACCAGCCCTGAGCTAACATCCAATACCAATCCTCCTCTTGTCTTTTTTTTTTTTTTCTGAGGAAGACTGGCCCTGGGATAACATCCGTCTCCCATCTTCCTCTACTTTATATGGGACGCCGCCACAGCATGGCTTAACAAGCGGTGCATCGGTGCGCATCCGGGATCTGAACTGGTGAACCCCGGGCCACTGCAGCAGAGCGTGTGCGCTTAACCGCTTGCGCCACCGGGCCAGCCCAGCGAAGGATTTTTTTTTAAGTATAACGCAATACTTGAATAAGAATCATGCATATTTAATAATTCAAATTACAATTGGCTTCTATCTGCCCTAAATTAAATCTGTGTAAGAATCGGGAAAAAGTGCTCATGGCTTGGAAAAGACTAAATTTAGATAATTGTGCTCTTGATCACAGTGAACCTTAACTTTCTTACAAAATACTTTGTTCTTGAGTATTGGAAACAAAACACAGAAAATCTCACTACAATACCCTTGCTCTTTCATGAATGGGGTTACCCTATGAGTAAACCACATCGCCTGTGTACATGTCAGGTCATAAGGTGCTTTATTCATGGAGGCCCCACAGCTTTGTTTGTGACATTGCTAGTTTAAGTTCAGTTATCAACAGGAACAGGACTAAATCCCAACTTTGTTCCCCTTGAGCTCCCATTAGTTAGGCCAGCATGGTGGGCTGAAAGAGTATGAGCCTGGGGGTCACAGGATCTGGGCTCAACTCTGCCTCTCTCATTTACAAGCCGTGCGACATTGGGAAAGTCACTTGAACTCCCTGAGCTAAGAATTTTTTATTTGTAACAAAAGAAAAATTAGATATTCTACCCAGGATTATGAGAAATGGAGATAAAATATATAATTAGACCGGCTCATATTATGAGCTCAGTAAGTGACCACTCTTACAATCATCGTTATTTGGGCTTGGTTTACGCTGTGTTGTGTTCCTATTTACGTTTGATTTATCCCTCCAACTCGATTGTGAGTGCCTGGAGGGCAGACATGCCACCACTTCACATTTGCAACCCTCATATCCCTCAGGATAACGTCTTGCACTCCATGGGGACTAAGTAAAAATATTAGTTGACAATGAAGATGGTGCTATAAGTGGAAAAATTGAAGGTAATAAATCATGCTGAAGTTCCTTTAACACAGCTGTGCACAAGTTTTAGTGCACTGGAATTAACTAGGGAGCTTGGTAAAACAGATTTCTGTTCTCCAACCACTACTTGAGAGAGTCTGATTCAGCTGGCCTAGGATTCTGCATTTTAGCAAGCTCCCTGGGTAATTATGATGCAGGTGGTCCATGTACTGATGACATTCAGAGAAACTGTGCTTTAGTAGATACACCTATTTCCTGCTGAGTGTTAAGTTGTAAAGAGATGCCCATATAATACGTGAAGAAGGAACTGATGATTGTTTAAGTGAAAATTTGGTCTGCAGGGTCATTCAAAAGATCCACTTTATCACTGAGGTGCCAGGCAGATATTATAAAACTAATCAAAACTTACTTTTCAGAAGTTAATTAACATGTTTTATGTCCTAGTTATCTTAGCCAAAACTATATATGTACATGCTGTCTTTTTGGCTCCAACTTGCCTGGTGAAGAGAAAATAGAAATGGAATAAAATGCCCACTGGGCATTAGACTGCAAATACATTTATCCTGCAGCAAGCATTAATTTATAAAGATAACTGCAATGCATTATGCATACAGTCCATCCTCATTTGGCCCCAAACCGGTCTCTTAGTGGGACATTTCCTTTCCCAGCTACTGCTATTTAGGACAAAGGCTTGGAACCAATAACAAAATGATTGCACTTCCTACGGGTACTACCCTAAAGCACTCCTTTTTAATACTAGGAAGAATTGATACAAAATTAATCAAATAAGAACTGGTGGCAAGAGTTATGTCTTCCTTCCACTATAGGGACATGGGGACCATTTAAGGACAGTAAAATAAAAGTGATTTTGTTCTTCATGAGAACAAGTAATACAGAAAAGAGCCGTTATTTCCTTTTGGTTTTCATCCAAAGACTTCAAAATATTGATTAAGAATAGTGCCCATTTTCAGATGGATAATATGGAAAAAAGAGGAGAAAATTTTCTTTTTGGG
Organism: Ceratotherium simum simum; assembly: GCF_057802395.1. NCBI lineage: Eukaryota > Metazoa > Chordata > Mammalia > Perissodactyla > Rhinocerotidae > Ceratotherium > Ceratotherium simum. Next base: position 54,714,144 of record NC_141908.1, on the reverse strand, counting down.
CTAAAGTAATGATTTTGACATCTTCTCCTCCATCCAGACATTATTTGCAAAACTACTTCTATTAATACATAAATTACCCAAAATAAAATATAAGATAGTTTACCAAGAAATCACAGGTGTGTAGAAGACATTAGTGTATCATATATATATTCTGGAACTGTATTCTGAAACTCAATGATAATCCAACAGTCCTTGGCCCTGATATGGGTTCTACAGTGAAATGAGTATAACTGGCCCCTCTCGTAGGCCATCTCAAACATTTCCCATCCTGAGAATATGAAAATATATGGACTTTGAAAAAAAACCCTATATTCTTAGATCTTGATTCTACTCCAATTCTGCAATAATTACAGTAATTACAAAGATAAAGGGTAAAAGTCACAAAGTGCTGGCTGGGACATTCCAGAGCAGGAGAAAGCTTGGCGCCATTTTTATAGTTATGCCTGTTAAGATTTAATAGACGGAAAGTTTCATTAGTGAGCTGTGCTGCAATTAACTTCAAGGAGGTTCCAGACTACTGTATGTTGTTGTTACTGACCAAAAACTGTTTAGATTTCCCTCTTGAAAGAGTGTATTGGATTTTCAACACTTCAGTTATAAAAACTAGGAAGAGGCACAATTTTTAAAAATTTAATATAGAGGCTAGTTTTTTAAATCATAGAACACATAGTAATAACAGACTTTTATTCTTCAGTGGACATGCCATTTGCTGACTATCTGGGAGTGAGTTTTTTTGAGGCTTATTATTATTATCGTCATTATTTTAGACAGAATGAAGGTACAAAGATATTTGTACCTCTTTTCACCATCTGTCCTCCTAGCTCATAAAATCATGTCCTAATGGAATTGTGGCAAAGTTGGAAACTATTACTTCTCTAACTCAAAGATTTTCCTTAATCATGTACTCCACCTCTAATATAAAACGCTCGCTCTCAACTCTGACAAGTTGGAAAATGCCAGAGAAAAAAGACTAGGAAATCCAGTGACTTGCTATTCTCCAGTGGCTGATCAGATTCCAGTCTACTTTTGGAACTTCGAGTCTTGACCTTAGGGAAAAGGGTCCATAGGTAGGATTTTGCAGACTCCTCCTCACTGAAGGTTAAGCCGGTGTTCCCCTTTATATATGCAAACAAACCATTGAAGGTCATCCAAGATTATTCCTCACGCAAATTACTGCCAGACTCTAGGTTTTGTGTCCTTCGGTAGATTTTCTGTGTCTAGCATGTTATTTAATTTCGCTATCCTACTATGACATAGCTAAACTATTCTGGTCGTCACTGTTATATTTTATTGTATCAAACAGCAGACTGCTATGGGTCTTTTAATGACTTGAAGAATGAGACCTGCATTTTATGACATTTAAAACCTGTCTTGATACTCTTTCTTCCAGTTACAACCTACCTGCCCCCTTTCATTCTACATATGTTTCCGTTAACAGGCTGCAGACTTTTTAGGCGTGGTAAGCATGTAACCACGATACGCACTTTCAGAGACATGTTAGCTTTTTCCGACCACAAGGATACAGTTTGGTGTCTAGGAACAGTAATTTAGTTTGACAAGCAGTTATAGAGTGACTAAAAGACTAGAGTTTTAATCTACTTGGAATTATTCCATGGATCAGTGTGTTTGCTGCTTTGGGAGCAGCACAAATGAATCAATTTTCCTTTACTTGAGTGTGAAGTCTGGAAGTGGATGACATTATTTTACCTTGAATCATGTGTTAACACACTGTTGCTGAATTGTGGGTAGTTGGGAGACTGTGGTCTGTTTACAAGGCTAAACTTCTCCCTGAACTTGGTATGTCCTCAAAGTACCACATCCTCCCCTAGCAGATGATCCTCCATAAAGTTCTAGACCCTCCTTTTTCCCCTTGTCCTTTAATTTATCAGCCCTAGCCACACCATGTCCCAAAACATGACAAGTGTGTGAAGAATGGAAATACAGTCATGGCAGGAAGTCATGCTCAGAGATTCTGCAATTCCCCAGGAGGTTACACGACTGGATACAGATCGTGGCACTGGGGTCACATAAGGACAGGTCCCTACAACACATTCCACATACCACAGTTTTGTGTACTTTGATTCCCTTTGATGTTTTAGAAAGGTAGGTTCTGTTTCTTGGAAAACCTCTTTTGGTTTAGTTCTGAGAAAATCATTAATGCTTGGGTTAAGGTCAGGTCAGAGTTTAAGAGATCAGCATGTTTATTTGGGTTTTATATATTTATGGTTGGTTTTAGTTTTTTCTCTTAAACACCAGCAGCAAATTCTTGGGGTTTGTGAAGCATTGCGTCACTTTCTCTATGTCTTCTTGTGACATGGTGTTTTGATCATGCAGCTAGAAATCAGACTGAGAATTAATGTCTCTTTGTCACTGCTGAGTTCTGACCTTAGGTGTGGTAACTTTGCATGATGTTATATATTTTTTAACTTTCCTGTTAATCAACTTGTTTGTTTATCAGTTCTCTCACTGGAGGGTAGTTAGAATTAATTAATCTTTAAAATGCCGGTAGGCAGTGTAACATTATCAGAACTAGTTTGTGGGTGTCAAATGGATTGCTACATTTTGCATATTTAGCTATCTTTATTGGTCTGCATTCTCATTTGAAGAAACATTTAACTTTTTATAAGCAAAGGCAGTATAATATACAATACTACTAAGCCTAATATTCAAGAATGTTTTCATACATGTCTTAGTATTAATTAGGGAGCAGTTCTTGTTTGACATGTTTACTTTTAATTCTTAATAGGTTTCCAAGTGGGGTAATGTAGTAAGTACCCCGAAAAACTAATAATTATCTAGTCTAAAGAGCTTCGGATTTCACTGTAAAATTAAAATTGTAGGGAAATTGTGTTTTCATTCTACTCATATTAACCTTTCCTTATCCATATTAGCTAAAGGTTAACTTGTTCTTGCCATTTTTATGAAGTGAGAAGCAGGAACTTTGTCTTTTTATGAAAGGAAGCACAGGAGTGCCAAGCATTCATTAGAGATTGAAATGAGAAGCGACTGTGAGATTAAGTTAGAATGTAGCTCATTGTACAAGCCCAATTTGGACTTTTGTAAGTGTTGATATTAGGAAGAGTGAACATAACTGCATCTATGGAATTTACCTTCATTTTACCCTGTCTGATGGCAAGTGCATGCTGGGAGGCAGGGCACTGCCACTTCCTGGGAGGAAAATGCATCTCCACAGGCGGTGTTACCACCCCCGGGCACAGAGTTGGGGGGATCTGTTTTAAGTGTAGCCCAGTGACCAAGGAAGATAATTTCTGTTTTTTTCTTTTCTTCTCTTTTTTTATTTTCCTGACTTCATTACAGTATTACCAAACAGCTAACTCAATTTCTTTCTCTGCCTCACACAATTGAACAATACAGCCAAAGGAAATATTATTAGTATCTTCACAAAATGGCAGAGTGGAAAAGGATTGTTAGGTTTCCAGATCTCATTCCACAAGTACTCAGGGAGTGGGAGAGCCTGACGGGGAGTGGAGGGGTCAGTGGTTGGCACTCTGGGGTTCAACGGAAGAGTAATCTCCAGTAATGCCGTGGCTTTCCGTAATGGTACTTTTTTTCCAGGAATGTGGGGAAACAAAAGTGGGAAATAACTCCTGTTTATTATATTTTTTAAAAGTTGATTGGAAACATTTTTAACCTCCCTGAAGAGAAAAAGAGAACCCCAATCTTTTGAAACACCAGTCTCTGGTTAGTGGGGTGAACATTTCTCTAGAATTCATCCCATAATTTCTAAATGAGTGAACAGAAATAAGAAAGGTATTATACTATTTTATGCTGAATTAACCTCAAGATTCCATATACTGCTAAAGATCTATCTCTGGAGACACATCATAAAAACTAAACACTTTTACCACCACAGCAGTATTAAAGAGTATTTCATATTTTGCTATTAGGGTGTAAAATTACTAATCAAGGGTGGGAAATGACCAGAAGAAAACAGGAGAAAAAGAGACTCATTGAAACATGCTGAAATATAACCAAGCTCTCATGGAATGCTTTCACTTGTATTTTTCCCCTCATCTTTCAGGGCCAGCATCCTTTAAACAAAAGACAATCTGTTTAGAATAATAGGAGAATCAGAGTAAATAACTGTTGCAAATGAAGGAATTCTATTTTGTCCAATAGGATTGATCATCAAAGTAGAAGAGCTTCTTTAAATGCATCATTGATTTCAATGAAGGCCAAACTTCCTGTAGGTCATGGACCCCTTCTATATTGGAGAATTGCTTCTTCTCATGCCAACACAAAAATTACCACCCCAGAATTAAGGGAATGATTATGTTGGTTCTGGAAGGAGGGTTTTGAATTGGTGTCTGATTTGTAGTTAATACAAAAAAAAATTACGTTTTGAATAAAGGAATAAATATGGCCACATGTTTGGTAAACCATAATCTTCTGGAGAACATTCCACAGGTCTTTGTGACCCTCCCGTGTTTCCTTAGAAGGTACCTCAAGAACCACCCTTCTCAGAGAGAGCTGGAAGTCAGGACATGTCACTGCATTTCAAGTTCCATTGTGCTGTGTCATAGGTAGACTTCTGAGACCCTCTAATCTCTAATTTTCCCCTCTCCTGCTATGTTTCCTTTCCTCCACATGGCGAGGAGGCATTGGGAAATTTAGGTGATGAGGTTGGACCCTTTCCTTCTCACAAAAGGCAATACAGGCTCTGGAGTCAGACTGCACATATTCACATCTCAATTCTACCACTTAACAATGCCTCAATTTTCTCATCTCTAAAGTGGGAATAAAAATAGTTTCTATCATGGAGAGGTTATATAAATCAATATATGTAAAGGATTTAGAACAGTGCCTGGCACAAAGTAACTACTAAAGGAATGCTTTTATTATTGTGTGATTATTACTATCTTTCAAGTGTTAGTGCAAAGGCTGCCTCCTCTCTGAACTTTCCTGGTTCTTCTAGGCGGAGTGTTGTACTTTCTGCATAATCCCTGTAAGCAATTTGTTTTTTATTAACATTTTGTTCCATGTTAATTTTCTCACTAGACTGTCAATCCCTTGAGATAGGGATTGGAAGAGGGTGTTTTATTGGTGTATTTCTAACATTAGCACAGTTCCTGGCGTTAAACAGGCATCCAGTGTTTAGGAATGAATGAATACATGGACGAACGAATGAGTGCATGTTTCACTTGTCTCCCAATAGACATTCTCTCCTTCTTTCTTTAGCAATAGAGCCTCCAAATTTTAGCAGAGCATATGGCTGTCCAGCTAATGATCACATTTCCCAGTCTCCCTTTCAGCTAGGTGTGGCCATGTGATTAAGTTCTGGCCAATAGGATGTACATGGAAGTGTAGTGTTCCATTTATGGGTTATGCCCTTAAAGGAAAGAGGAGTGTCCTCCCTTTTCTCTTTTCCTCCTGCCGCTGGCTAGAATGTGGACATGACGGTGAGATCTGAAGCATCCATCTTAGACCGTGAGATCTTTAAATCTTGTTGCTCTGCCGTTCTCAACAAGTGCCATCCGGCACTTTACAGATCTAACAATTCCTCAGTTCCTAACGATGTGGAGCTGCTGCACCAGCCTCAGACAGCTTGTATTCAAATTTCTCTCTTGTATGGAGCACTGTTTTGCTGTTTTGTGTGTGTGTGTGTGTGTGTGTGTGTGTGTGTGTGGTAGGGGGGTCTTTGTTTCACTAGCTGAATCTGTTTACTAATACACTGCCCACAGAGTTACATTTGCTTAATCCCTGCCATTTGGTAGATAATTTTCCAATGCAGATAATATTGATAAAAATAGATGTGAATTAGATTATCATAGCTGATTAGAATTGAGCAAGTGTATAAATTAAATATAGCAACAAAGGCTTTGGTTTAACTATTTTTAAAAGGCATTTAAACCTTATTATCAATCTATTCCCAGTTGCCAAATGGTTGCTTTGACTGGTGATGGGGCAAGAGGGATGAAAGGAGGACAAAACCTGGGTTATAGGACTGAGGGCAGGGAGCAGTACTTATCCCAAGGAAGTGTTTCTACTCAAACCTCATTTGGATGGGCAGGAGGATCAGAGTTTTGCCCAGGCAACTCCCTTCATCTCAGCAAAACAACCTTCCTCCTGGGGCCGTCCCCATGGCGTAGTGGTTAAGTGCGTGCGCTCCGCTACTGGCAACCTAGGTTCGGATCCCAGGCATGCACCGAGGCACCGCTTGTCCGGCCATGCTGAGGCGGCATCCCACATACAGCAACTAGAAGGATGTGCAACTATCTACTGGGGCTTTGGGGAGAAAAAGGGAAAAAAAAAGGGGGAGGATCGGCAATAGATGTTAGCCCAGGGCCAGTCTTCCTCAGTAAAAAGAGGAGGATCAGCATGGATGTTAGCTCAGGGCCGATCTTCCTCACAAAAAAAAAAGCATTGCCTTAAAAAAACAGTAATCCTGAAGAATTCTCAAAAAAAAACCAAGCTTCCTCCCTATCTGGTACCCTGTGGCTAAGCACTGGGCTTTCCTGGATAACAGGGCTAACAGAGAAAGGGTGACAGCCCCTTTTGATCTTCTCTTCTATTTGTCATGAACTCCTTTTTGACCTTCTAAGCAAGAGCTACTGAACAGAAAGCTGTTTAGGTCTCTGGATCAGGGATTCAGACTTGATGAGTGGCCAAAAAAGATGCTGTTCCACAGATTTTCATTGTAAAGGAAAATCATTCCGGAGAAAATTAAAAGATGTAGTAGCAGCTTGGTAGTTACTTCTGGGAAAGTATAGAAATAGCAATGAAACATGAATATACACATACAGTTTTGAAACTTTTTATTAACATATAACATATATATAGGAAAGTGTCTAGACCATAAGTGTACATACAGCCTTATGTACACGATTTTTAATTTTCACGAGCCAAGCACACCCACGTTTCCCAGCACACAAGTCAAGAATGTGCAGCATATGTTTTTAAAATCTGGAACTACATGGTAAAATACTGAAATACAAATAATATTTCTCATGAATAATGAGCATTTTCTCCAGCGTTTCTATAATTTTACATTTGTAAGTTGGAAATAGGAGGAACTCATGTTTTTAGATGCCTAAATTTTTCAGCTCAATTTTTAAACAGAAATACATAAGAGGGATAACACGACTATATACATAGATAATGAGAATTCACAGCGATTTGTCTTAGTCTCCTTGGCCACTATCTCTTAGTTCCACCTATGCTCTATTGTCTATAGCGCTTTTCCCATACTTGAAGCAAGTTATTTAAGCTCCGAGACCTCAGTTTTCACAACTGTAGATTGGGAACAATAGCTGTACACAGGATTGTGTAGATTAAGTGAGATAATGTATAGAATGAGGTTTACATGACATTTGCATGTAGGAAGACACCAGTACATGTTGTTTTGTTATTATTGTTATCAATGCCAAGATCAACTGACGCCATAGCTTCTGGGTTTGAGGAAGCTACAGAAATAGTCACATCATTGTATTGAACTATGTTATGTCCTTTCTCAGGAGGGTGGGCACGGCAGGAAGTGAGATTGCCAAATTTATGTCCTTTCCAGATGAAATGTGGTTCCTCTGGCAAGAGAAGGGAAGAGAGGTACGGTTTACACATGGGCTTCTGGTTATGACTATTCTTAACTGATGAGTTATCATGTTGGAATTGGTGTAACCCTGAAGAGAATATTTCCACATGGTCTTAAAGGAATGTCATGTAACATTTATTAGAGTCACTGCAACAGCGAAGCTTCCCACTTGCTTTGATTTAGTGACATTACTTCTCGTTAAAAGCCATAGGTAAGGCCACACACAGTGGCTGGTGATTTGGATAATTAGAAGGAATGGCAGAGGCCTGTCTCTTTACAAGGAAGTTAACAGTGACATGCAATTAAAGCAAAGCATGGGGGAAGCCGTGTAGCTCTAAGGATTACAGTGGATTGGGTAAAATCAAACAATACTTATAGAATTCCCTCTCCCACAAAGGACTTCTGCTTGCTTATTTTTAATAAATTATTCCAGAGATAACCATGCCATTTTACATAAACAAAACAAAAAGAACAATATAACTCATTCCATCATTATTTTCCTCTTACTTTTCTGGACTACACAGGTCAGTGGATAAAGCTGTTTACCCATCAGAATCTTGATGCGGCATCTGAACCATAAATTATCATACATTTATTGGGGTGATGTTTTCTGCTTTCCTTTACCCACTGTGATCCCACAACTGTGTGAGGCGAGGAGAGGAGTCGTCATGATGTCCATTTCAAACATAAAGAAATGGAAGCTGAGCTCTGGGAAGAGACTTGCCAGTTCATTTTTATGGGAGAGGTGAGATTAAAACTTGAGTCATGGGACTCCTAGTGCAATACTTTTTCCAAAACACGGAACTGTCTTCTCAAGCATAAATGTGTATTCTTGCTTTCTGAGCTTTTCAAGAGTACGATTTTCTTTCCCTTCCTAAGACATTGCAGTAGTCTTGAGTGCCTCAGAGAATAAGTTGAAATTTCTAGACCTCATCTCAAAAAAAATGCACACACATGTAAAAACTTGCATCACCTTCAGGCCACCTCCTTCTGAAATCTGTCTAGGCCATAGCATAGGATGTGTGGAAAATACTAGTCTGGGCTTGTGGGGGCACCTGCCATTCTCAGGAGGAAGAATGAGGTAGAGGCCATGGTACCGTGAAGGTTTACTCAGCCCTTACTTGGCGCCAGGTGTTGCACTGTGGGCATCATGTTGGTTCAAATCTCACAACAACATTCATAGGTAAGTATTATTATTGGATCCATTTCTTAGATAAGGAGACTAAGAACACTTTACCAGAATTTGAAGCCTGATGAACACTTTCGACCACTATGCTGCACAGCCTCCCAAAATGATAGCTATCTGCCCACATAGAGCTATTTCCTAGTACTCAGCCCATGCCTGTGTGTGGTAGTGTGGCCGGGAAGGGGGAGAGAGGGTTTCTAGAAACCTTTCAGCAGCAAGGAGTCCTTGGGGAAATCGTTTTCTTGGGGTGACAGATTGGAACTGTTAACAGCAGTAGAAATGTGAAGTGTGAAAAGGTGTTGAGATACAGGGATAGAAAAGAACAGGGCAGCATCCATCGGGTGGTCTGTTTCTCTTGGGATGTGTATTGGATGTCTGGCTGTTGTATTAATCTTTATAGATTCCATGCTACATTCTCTTGCTAAGTTGGCAAATGATTCACGAAGTTATTGAAATGGGGTGAGTCAAATCATGAGTGGAGCTGGGGCTGGGAGAAAGAAAAGGCAAGTCCCTACATTTGGGGTTTCCTGAGCCATAAATAATGGCCGTGTTGCCATTCCCAGCAATATGCTTCTGTCATTAATTAACTTTTATGGAAAGCTATGGTGTTCATGACTTTGGCCTCTCCCTGCTCTTGATCTATGTGGTGTTATGTGGTGTAGACAGCGGTGCTCACAGGTGGGATTTGTCTGACAGGGGAATCTGAATTAGCTCACACGAAATGCCTGCTAATATACGGCATGCCACTGCACTGGGTGAGTGGGAGGGCAGAAAGCACCCTCCCTGTTCCTGCTGATTATTTTTCCAGCACCTATGCATGGGATCAGAATATCCCATTCTTTGTTGGGTTAAATTTTAAGTGCAAGCTTTTTCTGTCATTGTCGAGAGTCATCCTAAGATCAGAGGTGTGGTGCTCTAGACTTGAGTGCGGGAACCATAAAGGTGGAAGACCTTCTAGAGACACAGGCCTCTCCCATCCATCAGGGCCAAATGGGGAGATCCGAGTCCAGCCTTTTGAGATGGCCTGCACCAGTGTTTACAATCCTGCCTGAAAATTATTCCTTCCCTTTGACCCAAAGTCTTCCTGCTTGGTTTCCTGAATAGTGGTTTTTAAACATTAGCATACATCAGAATCACTTGGAGGGCTAGTTAAAACACAGATTGCTGGGCCTCCCCTCCAGAGTTTTATTTTTTTTCTTAGCCGAATTGAGATATTATTGACATATAACATACATAAGCTTAAAGTGTATAATGTGATAATTAGATACACACATATATTGCAAAATGATTACCACAATAAGGTTAGTTAACACCTCCATACCCTCACATAATTACAATTTCTTTTGGTTTGTGATAATAACATTTATGATTTACTCTCTTAACAACTTTCAAGTATATAATACAGTATTGTTACTTATAATCCCCATGCTGTGCATTAGAGCCCCAGATCTTATTTATCTTAGAGATGGGAGTTTGTACCCTATGACCAACATCTCTCCATTTCCCTCACCCCCCAGCCCCTGGCAATCACTGTTCTACTCTCTATTTCTATGAATTCAGCTTTTTTTAGATTCTGCATATAAGTGAGAACAGACAGTAAATGTCTTTCTATGTCTGACTTATTCCACTTAGCATAGTGCCCTCAAGGTCCACTTATGTTGTTGCAAAAGGCAGGACTTTCTTCTTTTTTACAGCTGAATAATATTCCATTGTATGTATATACCACATCTCAGGAGTTTCTGATTCGGTAGGTCTGCAGGGGGGCCTGAGAATTACATTTTTAACACGGCCCCAGGTGCTGCTGCTCCTGCTGTTTTGGGGACCAAACTTTGGAAACCATTGCTCTAGACTATGATTACAAATATAGGAAGGAATAGCATGGGTTTTGGCCTCAGACAGCCCTGGATTTGAATCTTGCTCTGAAACTGTAAAATTATAGAAAAGTTGTCAAATCTAGGCTAGCTCACCTGTAGAAAGGGGATTTGGTTTGGTTTGGTTGGGTGAGGATTAAATGAGATAATCTATGTAAAGTGCTTAGCACAGTGTCAGACACATGGAAGCGACCTCACAGATGTGAGCTCATGGTATTGATAGAGTCTCTCTTAGAGCTAGGTCACCAGAACTGCTGGCTCAAATGTTAAGAAGAGTCTCTTTGAAAGTTAAGAAGTTCAGAGAAAATGTAGGTATGAAGAATCAGTAAAATCAAGACCATGGGCCCATACTCTCTAAGACTTTCTAGATATGCTAGGAAAAAGAAAAAACAGGCAAAGAGATCTATTTTGTATTAAATAGGGAGAGAGTCACCCTCAAGAGATGCAATATGAAAAGGTGGTAGGAATGGCAATCCTAAACTGGGCATTGGGACTATTAGCATTTAGCATGTAATTCCCAAAAAGTACGTGCAGAGTGGAGTGGAATTTTTTTCTAAATGGGCTTTGGAAGTGAAAGGATGAGGAATACGTAAACCAGGGAGAGCAGGATACAGCAGAAGGTTCAGCACTGTGTACAGGAGATGTCTATCTGCAAAGATAGTGTGTGCCTGGGCCGGTTATGAAGCAAGTAATGTTTGTCATCCTGGGACCAAACTCCTGTCTTCGTCCTATTTCTGGCTCTCCCTGGGCTCTTCACTCGGTGGAGTGAACTGTAACTTTCCATCTCCTTCTCAAGCTGCGCCTCACCAGCAAAATAATTCCCAAGGAAGACTTAACAAAAATTAATTGTTAGCACAGTGTAAAATTGTATCCTGAACTATGACCACTCCCTAGAATAGCATCTCCCAAGCTGCGTTTCTTGACCAAGAATAGGTGATCTGTGGAAAAAGCATTCTTGATGCAACATATATTTGCACATTAAAGGATCTGAGAAGTCCTGAAGTCAAAAAAAAGCTGCTTAACTTTGATTAACTCACTGGTGAGTTCCCCCTTTTTATATTTTTCTGTATTTTCAACATTTTTCTATAATAAGCATTTATTACTTTTATAATAAAATGTGAATCAAATTATATTAAAGTTAAAAAAGATTACAGTTCAAGCTTCCAATTTTCTTTCCTCTCCACTCCACCTGTTATAGACTGAATGTTTGTGTCCTCCTAAATTTCATATGTTGAAGCCCTAACCCTCAATGTGGTGGTATTTGGAGCCCTTGGGAGGTAATTAAGTTTAGATGAGGTTACGAGGGTGGGGTCCCCATGATGAGATTAGCGTTGTTATAAGAAAAGGAAGAAAGCCAGCCCCGATGGCCTAGTGGTTCAAGTTCAACGTGCTCAGCTTCGGCCGCCCCGGTTAGGTTCTGGGCTCCGAACCACACCACCTGTGTGTCAGTAGCCATGCTGTGGCAGCAGCTCACATAGAAGAACTAGAAAGACTTACAACTAGAATATACAACTATGTACTGGGGCTTCACGGAGGGAAAATAGAAAAAAGAAAAAGAGAGGAAGATTGGCAACAGATGTTAGCTCAGGGCAAATCTTTCCCAGCAAAAAAAAAAAGAAAAAAAAACATATGGAGAGTATTAAAAAAAAAAAAGAAAGAAAGGGGAGAGAGACCAGAGGTTTTTCTTTCTCTACCATGTAAGGATACAGCAAAGAGGCTGCCGTCTATAAACCAGGAAGCAGATCCTCACCAGATACTGAATCTGCTGGCACCTTGATCTTAGACCTTCCAGCCTCCAGAACTGTGAGAGACAAATGTTTGTGGTTTAAGCCACCCAGTCTCTGGTATTTGTTACAGCAGCTTGAACTGACTAAGACACTACTATTTCCTCACTTCTGTGGAAGAAATAAGGACAGCACAATGTCAGATTCTAAAACAACAAATTCTTCATAAAACGTCATTTTTGAAAGACGAGTGGATGTGGAGAGTTTGTATAATTGATGAATGTCTTAGATATTGGGCATATTGGAAACCTCCTTCATCCCAGTTAAAGACATGAATCCACAAGGCAGCCTGTACAATTAATTGCTTAACCTAATTAGTCTAAAAAAGTGAGTCAGTCAAATCCTGGGACATCAAAAATTTCCAGTGGACAGGAGCACCACAGAATCTGGAAATTGCATTCTACTTTGCTCTTCTAGGCTTGAGCACAGGCAGACAGTCATGGGCATCAGTGCTATATACGCAGGCCACGACTTGGGGAACAGGCCTTCCTGAGAGAGGAGATTTTCTCCCAAGATCGGGTTCAGTACAAACTGTAGGGGCACAACCCCGCATCATTTGGAAATCTAGATTCCATTCCTGGGAAGTGTTTAAAACTTCTCATTTGGGGGATGGTGTTGTTCTATAGGCCCCATTCTTCTGGAGGAGGGAACATTTGTTGTCTCTGGTATGTTGAAGATAATCAAGGATCCAACACTAACAGGTAAAATGCCTTTGGAAAGAAACTGAAATCTGTGTTAAAATTAGATTAGAAAGCAATATATGTTTGACATTCTAGAAAGCAACTTTAGGCTGTTGAGTCCAACGACGTGGGACAATCTTTCCAATTGGCCATGAAGAAGCTGAACTGTTCTCGTCTGTCTTTGGTGGAAGTGAAATATAATATTAATTGGGTAAGTACCACCCAGGCCAGCAAAGTCCATGGGACTCTGTCTCAAGTGGGCATTGAGGCAATGACGACACTTTGATCTTAGGGAAGGGTACCACCTCCAGGCAACAACAGACCACTTGGGCAGCCTGAGCAGGGGTCTTCAGGCAAAACAAGTTCAAAATCAAGGGAATGCTGGACACAGGAGTTACTGTGCTGACCTGTCCAAGACATTGATGCATCAATGACAAGAACTGGCAAGTGTAATTTTGGTAAAATAAATTTCTTATTGGAAAAAAAAATATCGACTTCATTCTTAAGAAATGTAGGAACTGAATTAAAAATTCAATATTCTTAATTTTTAAGCAGTCAGTACTTTAGCACAAAACTGCCAAATATCTCTTACCAAAAAGGAGAACAAAGAGATGAGAGGAAAATGGGAGGCAGAGGCCCACTCTGTTAGCAAGTGTACCTGTGAAAAGAAACGTTGGGCAGCACTGCAGGACCGGCCCCGCACACCCAGCCCACCCAGTGATGGAACTTGGTACTTGGCAAAGTGCGCACTGAGCTCCTCCCCGTCGTGGGGCCTGAAGCATGTATCGGTGAGGTGTGCTTTCTCTCATTCCTCTCGGCAAACTGTCCTAGTGAGAGGAAGTTCGAGGACTCATGCACAAGACATGTCATGGTGGTAATAATAGCATTCATTCACGTTTACATTTATATGTCACAATCTGTTTCTCAGGAAGAAAACTCAAATACCGAACCGGCTGGTTTAAAACCAGACACATGGCAACCTTGTTTGCTTAAACTTCACTGGTTGCCAGGCACTGTGCTACTTGCGTTCATGTGTATTATGTGTATTATGTCTTATTAAATCCTTGTAATTGTTCTGATAGTAAAGAATTTTATTCCTATGGTATAGATGAGGAGACTAGAGCTCAGAGAGATTGAGTAACTTGCTAGCAGTCACCCAGCTAATTATCTAGTAAGGTAGTGTGGCCTTGGAATGTCTAATCTCATAGTTCTTTATTTTCCTTTGGTATTTGATGCATTGAAGTGATTCAAGGTTTCCTGAAATTTGTCATCAAGCTTTTCTTCAGTTGATCTCTGGATATGGAACACTTCAAAACTGAATAACATCCTCAGATCTCAGACAGCATGATGTCTGTGAAGTGTTGGAAAAAGATTTGAACAGTATCATCAATAGTCATCTATTGATAAACTTGAATGAGGCCAAATTTTGCAAAAAAAATTCCCACAACAAGCCATGAAAGACAAGAAGAATTATAGGCTTTGATAACGAGTAGTGTCCCTGTGACTTGGTCAGAAGCCATCTTAGGGTCTCAATTTACCAGCAAGTTTCAGGACCTGCCCAACTGGGGTCCCCTACTGGCTACTGGATGCCCAGTTTGATTAGATTTTCAGACTATTAATTTTTTCATAACTTTCAAGTGATTTTGTGCAATGGATGGAACCAGAAAGATGCCTCTTCCATCTTCCTAAGAAAATGCCCAGGGAAATTACATGGCAGTTTTCAGATTGCAGGCTCTTCTAATGGTGTGAATGCTTTAGGCTATGATTCCTAGAGGTGTGAACCAGTTTCTTCCTAAAAGACTTTTCACTCTCCCTTCCACTGACAAGTTGGAGCTTCCTGTGAGGGAGCATTTGACAACAAAACTTCCAGAACCATCAGCTGTATATTGGTACAAACTTGATGAATACGTCTTGGTTTCAATCCTGTACAACAAAAAAGAACTTCTAAAATAGTGTTGTGAAAAAACATGTTTATCCATTTAGAGTTGACTTATGGTTGCACGTATGGCCATTTCTATTTTTGAATTAGCCAAAGGCATTTTTCCTTGACCTTCTGAAAATGATACAACTCCTAGAATTTACTGTAATGGTGCCAGGTGGTGGGAACTCTTCCTTGACTTGATTTTAATAGGTGTGAAGAGTGTATGACCTGTCCTCCTTTAGAAGCTGCTCTCTGCACTGATGAATTTGTAAGCAGAGCACCGATGAAATCCTTGGCAGCATGAGCAGAAGTTGGTTTATCTGCAATGATATGCAGGATTTCTGGGGATGAGTACTTTCTTTTAGTAAGAGGCAGAAGGCCCATCTGTTAGAAGCCTCCCTATAGTTTTCGAGGCAAGTAGAGCTAGACTAGGGTACCTTATTGGGCCATTAGAAATGGCACGTTTGGATCGGTCAAAGGGCTCAGAAATTCTGCAAATTATTGGGTTAAGAAAGGGTGCTGTTCTAGGTTGTGTAATGTCCTCATCCGTCTGTGGATTCTTTTTATGAAATTTAAGTCCTTAATATTTGATAGGGCTGATAATAAGCACTTTTCAAACAATCCGCTTGCCTTCATTTTAAATGAAGCAAAAATAGTGAGAGGCTTTAGAAGAACGTATGTTGTGCCTTACAGATCCTCAGAAACACAGCAGGAATGTGTTTAGGGTAACTTTATCTTATATGCTTCAAAATACAAGAAGCTTCTCAGCATATATACACAGTGAGGACTCTTCAATTCACAAGGAATAGAAACCTACCTCAAATAATCAAGAGCATCAAGGAGGCTCACTAGGTCACAGAGCTGGGGAGCCTGAGGCTGGAGCAGACTTCGTGACAACATTGACCCATATCATGTCATTGGGTTGCCCTCTCTCCCTTACTCTCTTTCTTTCTAAGTATTAGCCTTATTGCTTTTCTCTTTCAACCCCAATGCTTCCTTCCTTCGTGTAGATGGCCTCAGGCTGACATCCAGTTTAACAATCCCATGAAGGAGGAAAAAGAGCTTCTTTCTGGCAGGGTCTTATATAAAATCCAAAATAAGGACTCCAATTGTTCCTGTAGTATCATATGCTCATCACAAGGCCACTACTGCAGCAAATGTTTGAGGCACTGGTCTATGCAGTACGAGGAAATGAGAAAAGGACTCTTAAGATTCTTGACCTCCTACAAAATGGTAGGAGATTGAGAAATATCATGTAATGTGAAGTCGAGACCAAAAACAGTCTAAAATGATGATGAAAATCAGAGAGATCAGCTGAATGTGACCAGGGCTCTTTCATGAGGAGAAATATTTCATCTGTTTGTTGAAGAATAGATTAGATTTCAGTGGTGAGGAATCAGGGTCAGGGGAGATTCATTCCAGAAAGAAGGGATGGTATAAAGAATGGCAAAGAGACAGGAAAAAGGGAAGAGTTAGGAGCTTGATTTGAATGAAATATAGATTTTGTGAAGGATGAAATATGAGCTACAGTTAGTAAGAAGTATTGGTATCACATCATAGAGAACTTTGAAGCTTTCGGTTTCAACCTAAGTTGTTTGCACTTGTTTTCCAGAAGGCTGTGTGGAGCCAGTGAAGGTTTTGGAGCAAGGAGAGATAGGATCAAACCATTCATTAGAGAGTTTTAAATGGTGGTCATAGTCAGGAAGGACTGGATGGGGAACGTACTTAACACAGTTTCAAGAAATGTAACCTATCTATAGATGGATGGGAGCCAGCAAGGCACCCTGGCTGTGTGAATAGAAGGAATGGGATTGCTCTTCTTAAAATAAAGATCTATGTTTCTCACACAGGGGTTTGGGTAGTAGCTATAAGTCACCAGCCAAGATCAACTTTATTTGTATCACATGGCCCGTCTCCTCCCCTAAATTCAGATCCACATCTCCAAGCAGTTGATGGCCATCTCCTTGTATGTCCCACCACCACCACTTCACACTCAATGCTGCCTCTCCCATCATCTTTTTGTGGTAGCATTGTGTTCTTAGGAATTCAGGCATGGCCATTCCTGGGAATAGGTGACAATCAGGGTGAGTCACAATAATATTCTCAAACACCAACGTTTTTATGTGGATAAAAATCAGGTTAACATGAGCATGGAGGACACACAGAGAGAGGAGAGGAAGCACATAAAAGTCAGCCTGCTGCCTCAGAGCCTGGGTGCCAAGAAGCAGGGACAGCCCTCTGCGGGGAGAGCACTCTAGGTGAAGTGAGCTAAAAGTCTAATTGCTGTGGACAGACTGACAGCCAGTAGCTTTCCCAGATTATTTTGAGCAGTGGTGGGTGGAGACTATTCCTTCCCCTCTAGCAGCTGAAACCTAGAGAGAAGCCCCCGTGCAATAACTCAATGCCCCCAAGAGGCTTCATCTGGGTCCGTGATAATCATGAATATTAATTTGAATAAAGGTCAGCTGCTATAACCAAGACCCCAAAATAATAGTGACTTAAATCAGATAGAGATTTATTTTTCTCACTCAATAATCTGAGCATAAGCAGCTCAGGGCTGATATGGCAGCTCACAGTGTCAGTAACTTTGGCTTCTTAACACACAGCTTCCCTCTCATGGTCTCATCATGTCCACAATCCTACCAACAGGAGAGGGAAGAGGGCCCACTGAAAGTTGTACACATCACTTCCACTCACACCCCAACGGCCATAATGTAGCCCTATGGCAGCACACAGCTGGTAATGCTAGGGCCCTGTGCTCAGCTAATAATAGTAGATGATGCTGAGATAGCGCTTCCTGGAACCAAGCACTGTTCTAAGAGCTTTACACATATTGAGTTACAACAACCTCATGAGGTAAGTACTAGTATTATTCTCATTTTACAGATTAGGTAACTGAGGCACAGAGAGATAGAGTAACTTACCCAAGGTCATCAGATAGTAAGTGATGGGGGTGACCTTCAAACCCTCACAGGCTGGTTCCAAAATTTGCGATCTTAACTATTCTGAAACACGGCCTCTAAATTCAGGGTGCTGTTAGTAAAGGAAGAAGGGAGAATGAAAGTTGGGGGATAATCAGTTATCACCACTCTGGCACCTCAGCGTCCATGTTTGTCACACACGGCAATGGCTCCAAGTTGTGGGATCCTCTCCTTCGTTGCTCTGTTCTTCCTAGTTTCCAGCACATTGCCATTCACAGCAGGCTACAGCCCCTACCCATGTTCCTACAGAGATGGCTGACATGGTAACTTCCAGTCTAGCCTCCTGGCTTCCAGCTTCTCCACACTCCACCCTCCCCTATACTTTCCCACCAAATGAATCTTCCCCAAATGCCATTTTCTTCATGCCATGCTGCTCTTTAGAAACCAACAGAGGATAAACACTGTTTAACTGGGTCAACTTCATGCTTCTAAGCCTGGCCTTTGAGGCCATTTGCAACAAGGTTCCAAATACACATTCTAAACTTACGCATCCCTCCTCAGAGCTCACACAAATCCTCTCCATACCTGTCAGATTGGTCCACTTACACCACATGTATTCCTGTAACGCAGCTGTCTGGATAGAAAAGGAAGGGTCACCTATACATAGACACGGGAATTTTGCTCCCGTCCCTTGACTGCTGAGAAAGGCTTGCCTCTGTTAGCCTGTGAAGTCTACCCACTGCAGCTTACATCCTACAAGTGGCTACCTCAGAGTTCTGCAGCCGCGTGTACTGGCTGGCTATGTACTCAGCGGCTCATGCAGCCGCCCACGGCGCCCACTCCTCCCTCTGCTCTCACTGCCCTTCCCACCCCCTGGCCAAGGGTGTTAGCCCTCTTTCTATGTGTGTAGCCTTGCGCTTCTTGGGATGGAGGACGAGTTTTGTCTTATTGTGATTCCCCACTGTGGTGAGGTGCTCAATTTACTTTGCTGATTGGCTAACGGTTGGTTCTAAGTGGCTTGTTTAGTCACTTTTGAGAATTCCTGTAAGTAACATAACTTAGAAAACAATTGTTCAGCTATCGTTCTCTGATAAGCAAAAATGCCACATTAAGACTGCAGGATTGCCTAACGTTAAATGTAAAGAAAATAAGGGGCCAGCCCGGTGGAGTAGTGGTTAAGTTTGTGCGCTCCACTTCCGTGGCCCAGGGTTCACGGGTTCGGATCCTGGGCACAGACCTACACACCACTCATCAAGCCATGCTGTGGCAGCGTCCCATATACAAAATAGAGGAAGATTGGCACAGATGTTAGCTCAGGGACAATCTTCCTCACACACACACACAAAAGTAAAGAAAATAAGAATATTGCATCTTTTCCTTTACCAACGATGTATATTATCCACCTTAGCTCAGTCAGAAAAGGCAGATGTAGATTTGGAAGAATATGTGACGCTCAGATGTACACTTTCCTGTATTTTGTATAACATGAAGTATTAAAGAGCTCTTGCAGCTATTTGTTGATAACCTTGAGCTGGTGTTGAACACTAGCCGTCTCTTGACCATCAGCTATAGGATATAAGGAAGGAAGCCATGGGTAATAATGAAAGAGCTTTATTTCAGAAAGGATGGGATCATGTGCTTCTGGAATGAAGGAGGAGGAATGTACTTTTCAAAGGGATACCTTTCAGAGAGCTTGTTTGTGCTCTTGGCTCCAGAGTAAGAGGGAAGAAGTGGTGACAAGAATATATTTTAAAATCAGGGCGTTGTAAGCTTGTCTTAGAATTCTGAGCTTTCAGAGTGTTTGTTCAGGAGGTGGTTTCCAAGGTTTTACAACTTTGCTAAAAACATTCAGTCTCCTCTTTAGATCCATTCAGCTGATATCACTTTTAGTGACTTCCGAGACAGCATTGTTGCTGGGAATTGATACAGCAATGAATCTTTACTAGCACCCAACAAAACTGGACTTTCGTATCTCACATTTTACTTTGACTGTATTTTTTTTCTTTTAGAAATTCCCTGGTAACCAGCTTTGTCTTGTCAACTGAATAACAAACACGGAATTTATATAATCACTGCCTATCACAGTACAACTGATTTGCATCTTCTGGTTAAATGCAAATTGTCCATCCTTAAGTTCAACGGCATTCTTTTTTTAAAAGAACAGCACTAAAGCGACTTGTAGACATGACTGTTTGTTTAGCTTGGCTTCTCTCTTTGATCTCATGTTAACATACCTTAATGGCAGGTAATGATTGATAATAGAGTATTGTAAAGTTCAGGTAATAAATACTGCTTAACTCATAATAATGCTGAATAATGTACTTTTTATGACTTGGTTTGATGGAAAATTTCCTTGTCAGCTCGGTCTAATTGTCCAAACAAAACCACCCATTACTTGAAGAAATACATGTCCACCCTAGACACATTAATTAGGGTCATGGCTGGGCTGCACAAAGGAATATAGTAACACTTCAGTTATCTTTAAATGTAATCTTTAGACAATCTTACTAATGCTAAACTCAGGTTTAATGAGAAACTTTTGTTTACACTGGCCCTTTGAGGCTCACGGGCCTACGTTGGAATCTATGGTGATGGCTGCGGGCCACATGTACACACACCAGGGTCTTTTCTTTGAGGCTTCCAGAGGTCATCAATTCTAGTGGTTTGAACATCAACAGTCACAATAGTGAGTTCTCTTTATCTTGGTCCCGGTGGGCAGGAGGATTTGCATGAAGAGAAAAGGAACATCTTTTTAATTTTTTGTTACTGGATATTCGAAGACACATGGCATTGAGATTAAAGTCAAAAGGGAATTTGGTGTCTTGGTGTTGACAAGCTTGGGGACTGTACATCAAAGTGCTTGGTGAAGTCCTACTTGCCCAAGTGTGGTATTTCCAGGATGTTTAACTGTCTTTGAAGTTCCAGGAATATTCCAGAGAATACAGTACAATAGAAATCCAGGAGATGACCACATGGGCTTTTAACAAAATAACCAATGTTACACTCAAGGTTTGACCTGAAGTCATACCCATATGAATCAAAAAATAGTTCTCTGAGAAAGAATGCTTGGTTTTAAAGTTTGGAATGATTCAAGTCATGATTCCAAATGAGTGAACTGCTACTCTACTCAATTCAGGGGCTAATTTCCTGCATATTGTGAAAGAAAGTGTATGTTTAATTTTTCAGATTTGAGCCAAATTGCCATCTCATTGATGATATTGTCATATTTTATTTAATACCTAAATTTCTAAAAAAAAAAAATCCACAATGAGAAATCCACAATTAGAAAAATTTCATTCCCACTTTGTTGCAATCACATCATTTTCTTTCCTGACAACTCACTATAACTGACTTGTCCCTTAGATCTTATACATTTATTGTCTTTACACAGAATGGCTCATCTTAATGAATAATATTATCTACGTCACACACATTACTTGCTGTGTATCTTGAGTCTTATTTTTTTTTAAAGAGAATATTTCATATTGGCTTTAAAATAAACAAAATGTGTTTGTCCTTAACAATTTTTCCCTTTTCTCCTGATGATTCATTTCATGTTCTACTTCAGTCCGTTTTGGCTGAAATTCTTGGAAGATTACAGAATCAAAAATGACATTCTTGGGGCCGGCCCGGTGGCGCAAGCAGTTAAGTGCGCTCGCTCCGCTACAGCAGCCCGGGGTTCGCAGGTTCAGATCTCGGGCACCGACGCACCGCTTGTTAAGCCATGCTGTGGCAGCATCCCATATAAAGAGGAAGATGGGCACGGATGTTAGCCTGGGGCCAGTCTTCTTCAGCAAAAAAGAGGAGGATTGGCATTGGATGTTAGCTCAGGGCTGGTCCTACTCACAAAAATAAATAAATAAACAAAAATTACATTCTTTAGAAATTTGGTTTGCTGGATTTATACAAAGTTTGGTATCTTGGTGGGATTGATTTGCTTGCTCATTTCAATTAAAAACATAAATACTTTTATTCATTGTTAAATATGAGAATACATGCCTAAAACTCTCTTAGCAGTTAACATACCACGGACTTCAGAAAATGTCCTAAGTTATGAACACGTGCATCAGACAATAGGTACATTGCAAATGTCACCGCCAATCAACTGCTCTCCCTTACCTGATGGACACAAGCTGGTGTTGGGTGAGGCTCACCAATTGACATTTGTCTCGTAAGTTTTAAGACAAATGAATGCAACCAGACTGGTCATTTGACCACTGTATACTTGGATTACATTTACATTTTCTGATTTTTTATTCATTCAAATAGAAACCAAGTCTTTGGAATCCTTATTTTTACATATAGAAATCTATCTCAAGGGGAATCCATTTTGGTTGTACAAATCTTCCTCAACTTACAATAGGATTATGTCCCAATAAATCCATCGTAAGGTGAAAATACTGTAAGTTGAAAATACGTGTAATACCCCTAACCTACTGAACATCATAGCTTAGCCTAGCCTACCTTAAACATGCTCAGAACACTTACATTAGCCTTCAGGTGGGCAAAATCATCTAACACAACGCCTATTTTATAATAAAGTGTTGAATAACTCATATAATTTATTGAATATTGTACTGAAAGTGAGAAACAGAATGGTTGCATGGGTCAGAACGATTGTAAGTGTATTGGTTTTTTACCCGGTAATCGTGCGGCTGATTGGGAGCTGTGGCTCACTGCCGCTGCCCAGCATAGTGAGAGAGTATTGTACCATATCGCTAGCCTGGGAAAAGATGAAAATATAATATTTGCAGTATGGTTTCTACTGAATGCATATCACTTTTGCATCATTGTAAAGTTGAAAAATCATAAGTCAAGTCATTGTAAGTTGAGGACCATCCGTCTTTTAATGTCTTTGAATAAATATATTCAAACAACCTAGAGATGCTGCAGGTGTTCTCAACCCTGGCTCCATGGTAGAATCACCTGAGGAGGTATTTTAAAAATACTGTGTCCCAAGCTCACCCAAGAAAACTTAAATTAGAATCTTGGACTTGGGGCTCTGACTTTATACAGGGTTTTTTAAAAACCTTCCCAGCTGGTGCTAACATGTAGGTTAGAGTTTAGAAACCACTGATTGGGTTCTGTGTTTCTAAAATCAAGATGAAAGAGAGCCCCTGTGCAGAGAAGAGGGAGGCACTTCTTAAAGCACCTTCCTAGGCCTCACCCAGACCTACTGAGACAGAACTGCTTAAGGGGAGCCTGGAACCCTAATTGCGGCGTGAACTTCATATGTCCACTGAAGTTTGAAATTTACTACTCTGCTCCATCTGCTTCATATTCCAGATAAATTGGTGTCATAGAGAAAGTTAAAATAGCTCTTTTAACTCTCACAACAGCCCTTCTGCAATGAGTGCTAAGATTACCATCATACAGGAGAGAAACTGAGGGAGCTCACTGGAGGTCCCACTGTTCCACTGCAGAAGCAGATTTGAACCTGTGCAGTTGGACTTCACAGCCTGTGCACCCAGCGACTACTCTACAGCTCCAGAGCTGATGAATACGACCACTGCTCTGTGGTGACTACATAGGGCCAGCTCTATGGTAGGTTATGCATTATTAAGCACAGTAAGTAAGGTGCAATGTATGGGGAGGTATCGAAAATGGGGGATGAATTCCAATTGTGGGTCAGGGTTTCAGGAAAGGCTTCATGAAAGGAGCAGGCATTTGAGCTGGCCCGCTAAAGATGGGGAGGGCTTCTACAGGCAGAGATTGTGCAAACACAGGCAAGAGAGTTTGTGAGGTGCTCAGAGAAAGGCAAGAGTTTTCTATGGCTTAGCGCGAGGTTGTGCTGGGTGAGATCCAAGGCTGGAAAAGCAGATTTGAGGCCTTCTGTGGAGGGATTAAATTAGGTTTGCTTCCTACCTATTGCAGCAAAACACCATTCAACCAATAAACATTTGTGTTCCAATACTAGATGGTGGTTACTAAGCAGAGGGGAGAATTTAAACAGTGGAATCTTTGGTCACTGGCATTCAAGAACTCATGCTGCAGTAGTCACTCATGTATACTTTAAAATATTATTTATTAACGTTTGTCTAGGAAATACATTAGCATGGAAAAAAATCCAAATGAACAAAAGACTGTAAATGAAAAATAAGTCTCCCACCCAACCCTGACCACCAGCAACCCAGCTCCCCTTTCCAGAGGCAACCATTATTACTCAATTAGTGAAACCTTTGCTGTCTCTTCCTTTTTCCCTCTGCCACATTCCCATGGTCACATGATCCATGTAATTGTAAACCCTCCCAGTCCCATTCACTCACCAAGGTTCAGCCTGGAGTAGGTTACACAATATGCATCCAGAATTCTCATAGATATTCATTCAACAAACATTACTGAATGCCTACTATGTGCCTACTATTGACTTCCTACACTGGAGATAGGGAGAGCAGTAAGAGATAACACTTGCCCTTAGGGATCACACAGTGTAATAAGGTAAACCTCTCAAAAATAATTTTTACAATGCACTGTGGGAAATGTTGTAATAGCAATAAATGCAGGGATTTATGAGGATAAGTAAGCTCTAAAGCCCAAGATCTTGCTAGTTCCTGTGCCTCTGGGCAGACAACGATGCTGAGCCGCTAAATCCTTAGGCTAACGTCATACTGAAGGTGAACTGTATCCTTCTAAACTCATCATGTTTTTTTCTTTTGCATAATTTAATCCAAACCATTTCTCCTTGTCACGGTCTCTTCCACATCTAGACATTTTTTTATACGGGTATTCCCTTGTTATTTAATTATTAATTACTAATTATGATTAATTCTTATTTCAGTTCATTTATTTTATTTTAAATTAATTCTCTTGCAGTACAGTTTTGGGTTTCAGGCAGCTGAGTGTTGTGAGTTTTGCGCCCCTGGCATGTGATTTTGAGCACCGCTTCATTTTGTTTAATTCTCGTGTGGTCCCACGGAAGTGTCAACAAGTTATGAATATTCACAAGAGTGCAGGTTGTGGTAACTCCTTATACAAAAATTATTGCAGCATGGAGCACATAAAGTTTTTATCCTTTTGAGAGAATTTCCTAAACTGTGTTCCAGGGACACATCCCATAAGATGTTAATAGATATTATACTCAAAAAAAAAAAAGATTCTATGGTTCAGTAAGTTTGGTTATGAAGAAATAAATGAGCTTCTTTACTCTAGAAATTCTTAGAGCCTTTAATACGCCAACATGCATTGTGAATTTCCAGAAGAACATTGTATGCAGTTCTTCTCAAACCCATTTGACAATGAAAACTAGTTTGTTTGTTTGTTATAAATATAACCGTTGTCATCTTGAGATATTCTATTTTATTAGATGACTTGATGATGTCTGGAGCAATAGATTCTGGACGTGAAATGTCCCCAACAAACGGCTCTCCAGCAGAAGAGAAATGCTCTTGAAAGTAGGTGATACATAGTCACCCTCCATATTGACAGGTTCTGCATCTGTGGAACCAACCAACGACAGATGGACAGGCCTGTGATGGTTGCATCTACAATGAACACGAACAGACTTTTTTTCTTGTCATTATTCTCTAAACAATACAGTATAACAACTATTTACATAGTTTTACACTGTATTAGGTATTATAAGTAATCTAGAGATGATTTAAAGTACACAGGAGGATGTGCACAGGTTATATGCAAACTACACCATTTTATATATGATACTTGGGCATTCCCAGATTTTGGTACCTGCAGGGTTCCTGGAAACAATCCCCCATGGATGCTGAGGGAAAACTGTGTATATTTATAGTTTACAAACCACGTTTGTGTAACTAAAGTGGTAACTTATTTCTGTGCATTGATGGAACATTCTGGATTACTCTCAAGCTCTTTACTGTTCCTTAGTGAGGTCTTGAACATGTGTAAACCAAGTTTTATCTAAGGAAGAGCCCCTTCAGCTCTGGGGCTGCTCTTCTCCCACCTTTTCCTCTCCTCCTTTCAGCCTTTTGACTTTTGTTAACACTCTCCTCTTTCCTCTTCTCCAGCTGCTCCCTCTGTTTATGGGGAGATGTAGACAACAGACATTGACTGTGAAGATGGCAAAAACAGGCAGAGTGGGAAAAGATTGGCAAAGAGACTGCAGAGATGGGGATGGAGAGTTAAGAGTGAAGACAGAGGAGAAATACATGATGACCACGGGCCTCTAACAATCATCTTTAAACATTTATCCATGTCATTTCTCCTTGTGGTCAAATGAGGTATCGTGTGACATGCAAACCACGTAAACCCAGACATCAGAAATGTTCCTAAGTTGCAGGGGAGGGTTTGGCAATAAAGAGGAATATTGTCATCTCTGTTGCTATGCAGTGAAGACTATTTTGGAAGTTCCTCAGGAAAGTTCTAAGCAGACAAGCTTTTCCTTTTCTTTGTCACATTTCCTACCATCAGACTCTATGCATCTATGATCTTTGTCTATGTTCCTAGAAAGAACGAAGCTATAGTTGACCTCCTTCTGTATACATTCTCACTGCATTGCTAAGAATGAGAAAAATGGGTGTGAGGGAAAGAAAGAAGCTCAGAAGCTCAGAAAATAGCCAACGGATGAGTGGAACACAAGAAGCCGTGGACAGAAGTGAGTGGACTTCAAAAGAAAGCCTGTCTGAGGGTGCATTTGCTGGGATTACATTCAGATGTGACAGAAAACCCATGGTAACAGTGGTTTAAACATGACAGTATTTTATATCTCTTCATCTAGAAGTATAGGTAGGTGGTCTGGGGCTGGTGTGTTGCTTCACACATCTTATATCTTTTCTATTAGAAGCATAGCCTTGACCTCATCCTCCAACGTGCTACTAGCATACACATTCTAGGCAAGAGGATGGAGAATGGAATTTAAAAAAAGGAGCAAGAGAGAGAGACAAAACTCACATGTGCGCTGTCCTTTCAGGAACGTTTCGGCATGGCTTCTGCATTCTGCTTACATCCCATTGGCTAGAACTCACCCACACAGCCACACCTAGCTGCAGGAGAATCTGGAAAATTCCGTCTTTATTCTGAGCAGCCATTTGTCCAATCAAAACTTGAGCTCATTTACTACAGGAGAATGGGATAACTGAGATAGAGGATGTGGTAGACTGTGTAATTATTCACAAAAATATTCAGCCCCTCACTCGCCACTGACATGAAATTTGGCTGCATGACTTACTTTAGCCAACGAAATATAAGCCAAAGTGTAAGAGCTAACCAGTGGTTTACCACTGCGTGCTCTTTGTCCTCTGCCATAGGACTTGCAACGTTCCAGTCAGAGGCTGTTCCATCACACCGGATCCTGGAGAGAAGATGACACAGAGCAGAGCTGCAGCTGGCCTGTGACAGACATGAGACATGAGTGGAAAATAAACCTGAGATTTGGGGGTCATTTGTTACCACAGCATAACCTATTCTGATATTTTTAAAGTGCAGTCCCCACGCCAGCACCATCAGCATTGCCTGGAAACTTGTTAGAAATGCACATTCTAGCCCCACCCTCGACCTGCTGCATTAGACACTCTCGGTCAGGGCCCAGCAACCTCTGGCTTAACAAGTCCTCCGGGGGATTCTGATGTGGCTAAAGTATGCAAGACACTGTCTTGGTCTATTTTGACTGATACACAGGACTAGGTATCTCTCTCACACATAGGCTTGATGGTCTGCCACACAAAGAACTAGGGAGCAGGGGCTGCCATCTGTTTCTTGTGTGAGAAGAGAGAAAAGAAACAGCTTCAGTGACTACAGAGTGGAAGTGGCATCTTCCTGTCATTAGGTGTGACTTTAGCCCTAAAGGAAGAGACCACAGCTATAGAAGTTGTGGATCACAACACTTCCATCCAGTGAGGAAATTAGTTTCTGCAGGAAGTGGACAGCTGTTCCCCTATCCTTGAAGAAGCAGGAGTAGAGTGATGCCTTAAGTCAATTTCCCACTTTTCTGACGTTATGTCACCCCATCGTTAGAGTTGGAATGCACACAAGCCACTGAAACAACATATCTTAAACATTAAAGTAAACTGCCCTATTTAATGGTCTATGTCTGACTTTCCCAGGTATTACCACCTCAAGACAGTTGAGATGCCCTATATGGTTCCAAAACATGGCTGACAAATTACACTTTGAATTCTCAAATGTGGCTCAAAGTAATGCATTTGCATCCTGCGGGGAGCAAGGACTGAGACTGGCCCGAGAAATTGCCAGGATGTTGCTCTGCAGGGCTGGAAATAAGCAATGGACACATCCCCACAGTAAGTCTTTGGTGCTCCTTTTTCCCTCCCTCCAGAACTTTCTGCATTATCGGGATAGCTTTGGTCTACTGGACAGAATTCCATGCTCTAGATCTTTCCCAACAATCCAATGTCTTCACTTTCTCATGTCTCATTCTCTTATGACTCCACATGCAATGATTAACTAGATGGGAACTAAGATGTCTGCTGGTATGTTGCTCTCCTACACATAGGTTTTATTTCAACACTGCCAATCTGAAAGTTTGAATGCCCACGGCACAGGCTCTAGCAGATGTCTGTAGGAATAAGTCTCCCATAGGACCATGAAGGGAAAAACAGCTAAACCAGGGCAAAGTGTGGGAGAAGAGAGGTAGGCGTATTTGAGCCCAGGAACCTTGGCGTGTTGTGGAGAGGTGGCACTGATGTCTCACCTTACTTTAGATAACTGACCGTATTTCCCTCTCTGCTATGCTTTTGTGAGAAATTCAGGTTTCAAATAAAATAATGTGGGAGATCAAGATTTGGCCATGCTGAAATATATCTCTTTACCTTGACTGTTTTCTCTGACAGACATTTGACCTCCCCCACTAACTGCCTAAAGAATTTGACATAGAAGATCTGTTCCAAGAAGGAGTTACTATCTGATGGCTGTAATATAATGTAAAAGAGATGTTACAATAGGAAAGGCACCAACAAGCCCATCTTATAAAAAATTCTGTCTCTCTGGCCACATTCTCTAGATGGCCCTGCAAGGAGTTGCTAGACAAACATTTACATTTATAAGGGAAATTTCCATTTGTAAATGTATCTCCCTCTCTGTGTTGGGAAGAGGGGGGATGATCTCATTTCCAGAAACTTATCAATGTGGAAGGTGAGGCCTTAAATCTGCATAATAACGTTACTCCTGTTTACTGTGCTTTAGTGGTAATCTCCTGTAACTGACTTCCCCCACCCCCAGCATCCTCCTGTGTCTTTAGCTGAAGATGGTATTTAAGACGAGCATCTCTGCTATTGTGTTGAGAAACTCAGTGCCCCTGGTTTCTCCCATGTATACATATTATTAAACTTGGTATTATTTTCTCCTGCTAACCTGTCTTGTTAATTATTTGGCCAGCCATAAGAACCTTAAGCGAAAAGGCAGAGGGGGATTCTCCCTCTTCCCCCACAATACCAAATAACCCTAATGAGGCAGCAATTTAGCTTGAATCGGCAATATTCTACATGCTTTGCCTCACAGTGTGAACTGAGCAAACCTCCCCATCATGTGAAGGAGCAGGCACCTCATTTGCTGCTTTTGGCTGAAGAGTTGCTGTATTTAAAAGAACATGATTTTCCTAGGATATAACTCTTAGCGGGTTATGGTCAGTTCTCAGACTAAGCTTTTTTATTAGTCGTTTGGCATTTTTCTCAGAGCCCACATGGAAACCACACTGTCTCCATTCTACCGAATGCTCTGTGCAAAATACCACTGCATCAAAGAAGCTGAATGTCCTGAGCTCCATGGGGGAAAACCACAGAGGACACAGCTCCAGGCCTGATCCCTGAGC
Source organism: Ceratotherium simum simum (assembly GCF_057802395.1). Lineage (NCBI taxonomy): Eukaryota > Metazoa > Chordata > Mammalia > Perissodactyla > Rhinocerotidae > Ceratotherium > Ceratotherium simum. The sequence continues at coordinate 54,684,498 of NC_141908.1, read as the reverse complement.
AGACTCACTCCAATCCCCAGCTGCCTCTCCGCCCGGGGCTATCACCAGGACAGTGCAGGGCACAGAATAAATCCTATCCTCCACCTCCTAATATTTTTCTATAAGGAAAATCAGATTTCAATGAATGTCAAGGGGAGCAGAAAACTAGAAGATGTCACACAGACATCATGATGCCAAGGGCAGGGACAAGGGTGAGCTGTAGGGAGAGAATACTGATCCAGCATTTCTCTGCTTGTGGGTCTATGAACTCTGGGGTCTTTTGTTTAACGCTGGTTGCTTGACCTTGACAGTGAATTTTAAAACTCTATTGGAGGTTCTTTCTTTCCTTGGGAGCAAATAGTATTGCTCTAAACTATTTAGTAATCGTGGGGGAAAATAAGACAAACAAGACAAAGGCAAGCAACTTTCTTAAGCTGCTTCTTGCTCAATTTATTTCAAGACCAATAAAAGATTTTGGTCACTTGGCTTTGTTGGGATCAGTGCATGAAAATTTCTGGGCTCTGGTGTTGATGAGCCAACAATGGAGGGTTCCGTACAGAATTTGGAGGTGAAAGAGACCCCCGAAGCTGCTCTTCGTTGAGGTGGCTTTTTGGAGTGGCCTACCTAATTGCGCGCAGCCATGATGTAGCATGGGACGACCCACTGCTGGGCCATCACTCCCACATGGCAGACATCTTGCCCGCATGTCCCCCATCTGTTCCTGCCATTTTCTTCCCCCAGGGTTCTATAGCTGTACCTTTTCCTGGTCTGAAGGCTACTACTATTACAGACAGTTTTTCTGGGCATGTCTCAGCTCCTAACCTAAGCTGAACAATTGTAGTGGCCTCTCACTGCAATCATTTTCTGCAGTTCACGAGGATGAATTAAAAACTATATACATATTCTGATGAAGGCAAATTATATGCTATTTGATAATTTTTACTTTCACAACATATTTCACAACATCTCCAAATCACAAAGGTAGAGACATACCAAAAGGCTAAAGACCACCCCCCTCCCAGTCCTACCCCTTCTATCCTAAAAGGTTCCAATGAGTTCCCACACCAGGGAGGGAATGTGGGGGACACCTTCTCCACAGTACTGATTGTGCTCAGCCCTGTGGCACATCCCTCAGTCTAGCCTCCAGGTTGCCTTGTGGCTGAATTCTACTCCCTACTGGAAAGAAAGTGCATGCTGCCATTAGCAGCTGGGCTGCCCAATCTACTTCTGCTTGCAGGAAGAAAGTGGTATTTTGGCATTATCCCCCCCTGCGGGTAAGACCTCTGCCCCAGGGACCACTGCCACCTTCTTCCCAGCCTCAGTCATGGCCCCTGGCTGCTCCTGATGGTGCTCTGGCTCAGAACTGCATTGAGCTACGCTTTCTCCTCCCTACAGTATTCTCTTCTCTTCTATCTCACTCCTCCCATTTTCTACGTCTCCCCACCTCATTCTCTTGTCCCTCAGTAGGGTATTTCCCCTCAGTTTTTCCCACTCTCTGTCTTCCTCTCCTTCCAGGTGATCCTTTCCTTATACAAAATGTTATCATTAAGCAAAGAACAGTAAACAAGAGAAAGTTTCCAAGCAGCTAATTTTATTATTTAAAATTTCATATTAGTATCTGTGAGTCTAATTGATTTTATTTCCAACTTTTTATTTTGAAAAATTTCAAACCTACCGAAAAGTTGCCAAAATGGAATGAGAAACACACATAGGGCCTTCACCGAGGTTCACCAGTCGTGAACATTTTGCCACATTTGTTTTCTCTTTCAGTGTATGAATATTCATTATTATTATTTTTATTGCTGAATTATTAAGAGAAAGTTGCAGATATCAAAACTCTTTATCCCTAAATACTTCAACATGTATCTCTTAAGAACAAGAACATTCTTTCACATAACAAGAACATAATTATCAAATACAGAAAATTTAATGGTGGTACAATACTATTATCTAGTGATCCAGCCATGTGAGTCTATTTAAATATTTGAAAGAAGACTCTGCATTTGGCTTTGGTTTACATAATCTAAAAATAGGGTTTTATTGCAATTTCGCCAAAATCCACATCAATAGGGAATGAGTGGTGGCCTCAAGGAAATGCTTTTTTCCCCCTATTCCTTAATTTATTTCACTTATAAAGCAGACACCACTAATAAGATCTATCAGCCAAAAGAATTTAGCAGATGAACTGTATTTTTAGCATGTTAAAATTATTGAAAAAGTAATTGGGGCGGGCATGGTCTATATCCACAAAGACCACCGCCTGGTTTGGAGATAACTTCCAGAACCCTTACATTATCTTTTGATATAATTTAATTTCCTGAGGACTCACTTGTAGGGGCATAACCAATCTAGCTTCTTCTCTCTCTTTTTTTTTGTGAGGAAGATCAGCCCTGAGCTAACATCCACACCAATCCTCCTCTTTCCGCTGAGGAAGACTGGCCTGGGCTAACATCTGTGCCCATCTTCCTCCACTTTATATGGGATGCCGCCACAGCATGGCCTGACAAGCGGTGCACGGGTGTGCGCCCGGGATCCGAACCCGGGCCGCCAGCAGCGGACCATGCGCACTTAACCGCTACACCACTGGGGCCAGCCTTCCAATCTAGATTTCTTCCAGGCATGTGTTTATAGTTGATATCCCTTCAGAACAAGAACTGAGACAATGTCGAAATGGAACCCATAGCTCTTTGTTGTATTTTCAAAGAGAGAGATGTGTTCTTATACATGTATCAACAAGCAAGCATGTGACGTGCAGCGCTGTTGGCTTAAGAGCGTCTGTATTCCTGCACGCCGGACAAACAGCTCTGCCTGACAACAGCTGAAGTCCAAGGTTCAACTTGAGATTGATTGCACCAACATGATTGGAATAAACCCAAAGAGACATCTTCCTGGTGACCCACCAAACCCAAATTGATGCCTCTGGAATTTGTACCTTTCCTGGTTTGGTTGTTTTCCTGCGACGTTAAGAGGACATCCAGTCTCTTGCCAAAAGGGATTTGTCCTTTTTATCTAGTCAGGAGAGTGCTTCAGCTATTTGCATTTCTGAATTGCTTAGCTGCCCAAGCATGCTCTGTGTGTGCTGTTTGAAACGTGTCATTGAAGCATGTGACCGCTGTTCTCAAGCTGATGTTGGACTTTCTCCAACAAATATGGATTATGTTAAAGTCGGTTCTGAATTGATGAGGATATGTTAATAACTCCCAGATGGGCATCTCTGTGCTCTCCAGCAGGGGAAATGCAAGCAGTGTATGGCAGGAGCAAGTGTTTGGCAGGTCCATCATTCCGTCATTAAAGGCCACATTATTACTTACAACTGTGCTTGCATGACAATGGCTGCGAAGAGCCCAGCCTCACAGTCGTGAGCACTAAGAATTTGCTTTTAGGTATATAGTTTTCCAGGTGGTGAAAAATATTTTGTATGAAATTTTCCTCCTCCCAGCCCCAAATAAGATATTATGAATGAGTCAAAAGGCAGAGAGGGAGGTGGGGCGTCTGTGCTGTTCCTTGAAGACCCAGGACTAGGCAAAGACATATGACCGGGGAGACATGTCCGAGGACCTTCATGCAGAACAGCCCTTGCTCAGTGGAGCAGCTTTTCTCTGTGCCCATCCTGAGCTTGTGTCCTGCAATGCCTACTTCCTGCCCTAGCGAATTCCAGTTGAAACAATTAATTACGTTAGAGTTGTTTGCATTGTGGTTGCACTTTCCATTAGATGACATATTTTCTTTGTCTATGGTCCTTAAGCTATAGTACTATGAACATTTTAATGTTGTTTTGCAATTGTTTTTAAAAAATGAAAAAGGTGCATCTTCTATAACTGCATTACCAGTCCAGAGGGAAATAGAGTGTATTTAACGTTAAATACCAATGTGACAAGTATTACCTAGGAGTATGCAGGTCATGGGCTATGTGGCTACTATAGTTAATTATGATGAAATTGGATATTACAATGAAAGGGAATAATTCGACAGGAAAATAATCATTTTGATGCCTGTATAGGAACTGCTACAGACTTGCCATATTTCAGTAGGGTGGTGAGAGGCAACAGGGTCTCCATTTGCAAGGTAAATGTTGCATGTATATTTCTTTCATTGAGAATGTAAAACGATCTTTCATCCCAATATATGTGTTGCGGTGAGAATGGCCGAGCAAGAAAAAGTAATTGAAAACACTCAGTTGCAGGCGATGCTCTTCCTCCTCTGCTCTAGGTCCCTGGTTCAATAACAAGTAATCCATCCACAGAGAGTCCCCTCACTTTCCAGTCAGGGATTTTATGATGTCATTTCATCTGCATAGTCATATCTATACGTTCTCTTTTCCTTTCCAGCAGCTCTAAGGAATTTAAAAGCATAAAACCACATCTGCCAATAACATCAGGATGAACCATTTAGAATTTGGTTTTTTACAAGGCAGAGTGCTAAATGCCATTGATTCCCAGCATGCACTGGTACATTTTTAATGCTAACAGTCGAGATTTTAAAATATTTCATTTTAAGTCATTTATTAAAATATCTAAAGACCAGCAAAAGATTTCACAGAGCTTCTGCACTGAGGCCTGCCCGAGAGGGTTCATATGAGTGTGGGACTGTGCAAGTCAACAATTTGGATATTCTGGAAGGGTGGGGAAAAGATAATCTAGCTCCTAAGGTTTACTGTAAGGGATGGCCACAGAGCTTTCCAAAGGCTCCAAGTCTTCAGAGCATCTCACAGAGGGAGAAGGATTTTTGCCATCACCTGAAGACAAACTACCCTGGTCCTTTATAAATGTGTTATGCTTCCTTATGTGTGAATATCATGAAGTCTTATAGTCCGATAGTTCGCACAACCCAGAGAGGTTGTATATTTATTGAAAATGCCTTCGGCTCACCCTCACGTTGAGAAATGCAAAAGAGAGCCTAGTCGATTCGGATCCACCAACCCCAGTGCAGGATTGTCAGGCTCCCTTGCCTGAGCAACACAAAGAGGAAAATTGTTGCTTAAAAGACCCTATTAGTTTATTGACCCTGGTATTTCTTAAGTCTTCAAAATGTACTTGTGTGCCATTAATATTTCATTAAAGAACTTCAGTTAATGAATTTCTGTTTGTAGAAAGTTTGGGGAGTTGGCAGGTGCAATAGAAATAGAACATACTCTATTTTAATGGTCATTAAGTTGAAACTTTCTGAGATACTATAAGACCCCAATTAGTTAGCTGAATATCACCAGTGGTTCATCATTGTCATTAGGTATTAATTAGGCAGCTACAGAGTGCTAGAAGTTCTGCAAAACTCACAAAAGCAACTGTCCCTGTTTGGGGGAAACTTATACTTCTGGGGGTGGTGATCTTCACTGTTGCAACATTACCATTTGTAAGGAGCATTCATGGCATGAAGTACTTGGTAATTTGAAAGAGTTTTAGTCTCTATAGCCTCAATAGCTCACAGCACACAATGTTACAGTTACAGGAAAGGAAACCAACTCTGAAAAAGACTATGTGGCTGAGCTGGCATTGCAGTCAAGGCTTTTTGACACCCTTTTAAATGTAATGTCACTTTTGACAACAGACCCTGACAAGCCAAAAAGGTATAAAACAGGAGAGACTGAGAAAGAGAGACCCTTGTGTAAAAGCACCAGTAGTATTAATCAGAGATCAACACAGGTGAAGCGGCGAGGTTTCTGTTTCTCCTTTCCCATGCTTTACTACGTAGGACAATATTCTTCTTATAACGGCACTCAACTTTTTAGATTGTTAAAAAGAAGCTTATAAGAGCAATTGAAAGTAATATGGGCGTTTTAATATTGTGACACTTAATGCTACATAAAACCTTTGTTTCCTACAGGTTTATTGAGCTGGTGTATTAGATTTCCTGCCGTATGAGCAGGAAGATTAGGGTGGCTTAGGTCTAAGTATACTTTGGGGAGGCATTTTGTATTTTCTCTATAAATAGTCTTTCTAAAACAACACAATTGTGAAACTATTAATGTTTATATTGCATTACACATCTTCCAAAGTTTACTATGCATAACGTAGAGTGTGGTAACGAAAGGAAATGTTTTTGTCTATGAAATAGGCTGGGAATGTCATTATCAAAGTAAATCTATTTTACTTATTATTTCATCAGTAGGATTTTCATGCTTTGGTGTTACATTACGATATTATGTTATTATGTCTATAAGCTTCTTGGGGCTATCATTTATATGTGTATTTGCACAAATCCACATGCATACATGTATATGCACTGTTTTAAAATAAAAGCTATAGCAGAACTGAGACTAACTTTAAAATGGAAATAATGACATTTAGGTGAATCCAAAATGAGCAGAAAACTTGAAAAATGTTGGTTCCAAGTATATGGTTTTTACAGATGAAAAATTTGATTAAGAGAACTATTGTTCAGAGCATGCATGAAAACTTATTTTTCATACTGAAATAATTTCTCAGGCTTAATGAAACTAACCAAATCATTAATTCCCTTATTAAATGTGCATTTTTAAACAGCTAATGCACAATAACTCTCACAAGTGCAGAGAAAATTGTAGCCCTGCAAAAGACAGCACAGATTTCAACTTGGGTTATGCTTTTGTTCCTTTTTCTGGGGAAACATAACCTATGGTGAGATTGCATTTCTTTGTGTAATTTAATGAGCAATTTCTTCAGAATTTATAAGAAAAGGGCCCCAGACCTAGCATTATAGGTCCCCTCAGAGCCACTGTTCCCTCCATACAGGAAGAGCCAGTTTTATTATGTTCAAAAATGTAGCATGAGAGAAACAAATGGCGAGCGCTGATACATCCAAAGAAATGAAAGATTATCTTTTCCAAGCAGCAGAAATTAGATGTATCGGGCCTGCCTACCTTTGAATCACTCTTAGCTTCAGATAGAACATGACCGTCTAGGTAATCTGCAATTTGCTAGGGGCATTGTTAGCACACTTTGCCTCCGGGGTAGGATTTTCGCGGGGCCTCCAGCAGCTGTGTGTTTGGCGTCTCAGCCACATTAGGTATACAGAACCCCCTGCTATTACCCTGGTGAAACCCGTGCCAAGGCCCCTGGTGACACGATGGAGGTATTAGGTCAGATGAGTTACATTAAGTGGCAAGTGATAAATTCAAGATGACAATTCAAAACAGCAGTGTTTCTTCTAGTAATTAATTCCAGTGGTGCCTGAGGCGGTGCTTGGTAGCTGCCACTGGTGTGGCAATGCTACGTAGCTAATGAGAAAACATTACAGCGAGGATTAGGGGCCTGTGCATTCTGGCAGGCTGAGGTCACTCTGATTAGGAAATATTAGCACAGACTTACTGTGATAAACCATATACACCCAGGAAACTTCATTTTTATTTTATTCATATAAAAATTGTTGAACACTTTACAATGTGGTGATTCACTGAATGGGCTGTGGAGAGCGGTGAGGCATTCCGCCTGGGTCGGGGGCAGCCCCTCAAGGGACATTGGGATGGCGACAAAAGGGCTTGCCAGAGCCACTGGCCCTTTCCTGTCTGTGAACACCGTGTCTTCGGCACATAGAGACACTATAAAATGATAGGCCTGTTTCATTTTCCCAAATATGACTTACTTAAGAGATTTTATTATCTGACTCATCTTCATCCTCATCGCTTAAGAAACTACTCTGCATTGGTTGTATGGCGATCTTGTCAAGCAATGGACAAGGAGTTTACTTCCTCTTGCTGAGTCTGTCCTTGATGAGAGTGCCTTCCATTTCACAGAGCTATCAAGTTTTCAGAGGCCTTGCTCACATGTATTCTCACTGCCAAACAACCCTGTGAGCTATGTAGAGGAAGTGTCGCCATTCCAATTTGATAAATGAGAAACTTGAGGCCAGAGTGGTGAAGGGAATAGGTCGAGATCACACAGCCAGGTTGCAGATGCTTGGGCCTAGAATTCAGCACTCAAAACACTGTGGATGTTGCCCATCTGAATGTCTCATAAAAAAGGATGCAGAGCCAACCATCAAAGCCATTTCCTGCAAAATTCCCAAAGAATATTCTGCTGGGTACCCTTTTGTACACAGATGCATATGTGTGCATGAGTATACACATACTCACACACACGCACACACAATGTGAACTCATCCCTGGTGAAGGACTTTTAGTTTGAGCAACTACAGATGTCTTGTGGTGTATTGGATACATGACCTATAAAATACCTACTAAACACTTTGCCTTTGGCACTGAAAAATGAACTGCTTCTAGAGGTAAGACTGTTTCCTTATCACCTGCTATAAATTGGCTCTGGTGTTTGATACTCAAGTTCAATATGTGTTCTGTCCCACAGGTATGCGTGTGAGTGAAGAGAGATGAGTAGAAAAGCCATTAGCAACACGTGTTCTCTGAAATGTTGAAGTGCTACCACTCACTCACATCTTTGTGTTTTGAGCTTCTTAGTTTATGGAGTAGATTACATTTTAGAGAAAATGAGAAAAACTATAAGCATAGTATATTTCCTTGTTTTTCTGAATTTTACAGAACAAACGATATTGATCTTGCGTTAGTGACAATGAAATTTAGCTAGTTCCATGTTCTAGAATTGTAGAAATAACGAAGAGCACTCTTTCTCCATGATAGTAGAAGAGGGAGGCTGAGTTTCAAAAAAATAACAATTAAAAAACGCTTGTAATAATGTATATTTAACTCTTGTGATTTTTGTGTATGAGAGAGAAACTCAGGAAAAGTCAATGTTTAGCAAATAAATCTGTCTTTTCTCTACATGTTTTGAGCTGATGATTTGAAAAATCACCAAGAGTTTCTACAAAATCTTTTCTCAACTATGTCATTGGAGTGGGCAAGAGGCATGAAAATGAGAGTTGCCCAAGTTAGTAAAGGAGAAGGTAGGATGCTCAAGTCTAATCATCGGGTTGTCCACAGTAGGCAAGAGTGACTAAACATGTGATGAAAGACAATGAATTTGAGTGAACTCAAATGATTTTTATCTTAGTTTTTATATTTTAACCTTGAAAGAGTCCTTTTTCTTTACTTACGTTTATGTAGTTGAACAAAAGAGCATTATGCAAATGATGTTCTAGAAGGCTAAGATACACTGAGAACAAAATATAACTTCAGAAACGTGTAGGGAGTCATAGTTCAAAAATAAGCCCCTAGGCTGACTTCCATTTTAGGTAAAGAAAAAAAGTGTATTTCCTTTCATATTATAATATATTACATTTTGTTCAATTTATATCATACTATTTAATCATCTAATTTTATCTGAAGTTCACATTTAAGAATTTTAAATATTCCTTTAGTAAAGAAAGAAGGAAGACCCCATTTCAGGACTTGGATGGGATGCTCTTTTTTCCCAATGACAATAAGTCAGAAAGTAAAAGTTTTCTGATATTTTGAAGCTTGTCACATGTCTAAGTCACCAGACAGGTTTTAGCTACTTAAAAAAATGCCAAGTCTTACATAGAGAAGGTTCTAGAATAAAACCGTTAATTCATCTGGATTCAAACCTGCTTCTCACCTTCTGTCTAGTCATCTTTTTTTGAATTAGCCCCTTGGATATCCTATGCAAACCCGAGACCTATCAGACACCAGGCTATTTCTACTTTATTTCCGCCAAGCTTCTGGTTTCTCAGGGTCTCATATTGTAAAATATTTTCTGTTATGATATGAAAAGAAGAGCACTGGACTGGGAGTCCAAAGATTGAGGTCTAGTTCTAGCCACACCTCTGACTCACACATGAACTCCAGGCCTCAGTTTTCTCATCTATGAAATGAGTGAGAAGGTTCTCAAACCTGACATCAATCACATTATATGCACTTGGAAGGCTTTCTTTTTTCTTCTTTTTAAAACTTATTTAGAGAGTCTTTAAATTATAAAAGAAATTTGTGCTTGTTTTAAGAAATCAAACAATAGGAAATATAAAGAAAAAATCTGATGATGCTCCACCCTCTTCCATCACACTTGTGTCCAATTCTCCTCTCCTGAGATAACCTATGTCAAATTTGGCACATGTATTAGTTAGGATTAGGCTTAGTTGCATAGAATTGAAATATACTAGATGAAAATGACTTGAATGAGATGGAAGTTTATGTCTCTCACAACTGAAAGATGTCCAGAGGTAGGATGTCAAGGGTGGTATAGTGGCTCCATGGTATCATCAGGGACTCAGGCTTCTGTCTTTCTGTTCCACTATCCCAGCTCGTGGCTGCCACCCTCAAAGTCACCTCATGATCCAAAAATGACTGTTGGAGCTCCAGCCAGAACTGCAAGCCAGAAGGAGGAAAGGCAGAAGAAACAAAAAAGAGGCAGGGGAAATACCCCCCGTCTGAGTTATCTCCTTTTAAGCACACAATTGTCTACATCTTATTGGCTGAAACTGAATTACATAATCACATTCATAGCAAAGGAGGCTAAGAAATGTAATTCTTCTGGGTGGCAGTATGCCTAGACAAAAACTAATTGTAATTCTGAAGAGGAAAGAGAATGGCTGAAGGGTGGGTAACTGGCAACCTCTTCTCCAGTGTGTATCTTTCCACACTTATTTTTCATGCTCATACAAACATCCAAATATAGAGAATTTCATTTGCTGGTTCTGTTGTGGGTGTTTATTAAAATGGATAATATTATAGGTGTTTTTCTATAACTTGCTTTTTTTCTTTTACTATAATATGGACATCCATCCAGGTAATGTATACAGATGGGACTTATTCTTTTTAATATATTTATCATAATATTTATCACAATATATTTATGATAAATTTATCATAGGTTTATTATAATATATTTAACCAGTCTCCTATTGATAAAAATTCAAATTTCCCATTTAGCAACCAAAAAATTGTTGAAGTAAATATCCTTATATCTTGGGCCATGTTTTCTTACACTTTTAAAATTATGAATGCCATCCTACATTCAAATGAGTATATATAGTGTATATGTGCAGTTTATAGAAAAATAAAACAAATGCATGTATAGCTACTACTCACTTAAGAAAATAAATTATAATTATTTTTAAAGCCCCTTTCCCTCCAAAGGTAACCATTATCCTGAATTTTATCATTCCTTTGCTTTTCTTTATAATTTTACTACATGTAAATGTATTCTTTAAAATATTGTTTGGTTTTGCTTGTTTTTGAACAAATGTATCAATGAAGTCATATTATATGTATACTTCTGTGACTTGCTCTTTTTGCTGTACATTATTTCATGAGATTTATCCGTGCTGAATGTAACTATCATTTATTAATTTTCACTTGTGTATAGTAGTAATCTATTATATGAATATACCACAATTTACTTATCTTTTCTTCTGCTGATGGACATTTGTTTCCATTATTATTGCTAACACAAAAAAATGTTGTTTTACGCAGTCTCGCTTGTTCTTATTGTGCATATGTGCAAGAGTTTCTCTTGGTTATATACACTGGAACGCAGTTACTATATCATAGGATATATGTATTTTTCCCCGAAGTATTTATTCCAAATTATACTACTACTGACAGTGTGTAAGTGTTCCTGTTGTTACACATCTTTGTTAAAAGTTAGTAGTATCAGACCTTCAAATTTTTGCCAGGCTAGATACAAAGTTGTCTGGAAGGCTTTTTTAAAGTGTTTTAGCCTTGGAGATATTCACTGAGTAGGTCTGATTTGGTCATCTTATGAAGGGTTCTGGGAATCTGTATTTTAATAAATACCTCGTTGATTCTACTACTCAGTTAGGTCTGGAACCACAAGACTAGACTGACCTCTAAAGACCCCTGATAGTGTGACTATTTCCAGATTCTCAGTTGCCTTTCATTGCCCCACGCCGATACCATCATCTTGGTCTGGGGAATCTCTCTGCTGAGTTCTTTGCATTTCCATTTCTCCTTCCTTTCCACTTCTCTAGCCAGCATACAAGCCCTGAATCAGGTCTTTATCACTTTATACCAAGATTAGAAATGACATAGAAAGTGGTTACATACACACACTCTCGAGTGAATCTGGGTTCAAAGACTGGCTCTGCCACTGACTAGTGGTGTAACTTTTAGCAAGTTACCTTCTCTGAGTCTCTGTGTCTTCAGCTGTAAAATGAGAATGATAATAAGAGTACCTATCATATGGGGAGTGTCAATATTTGTAAAGAGTTAATATTTGTAAAGATCTTAAAACGGTGCCTGGCGCAGGGTACGCACTCAATTAATGTTATCTATTATTATTATTATAGTTATTATTGTTGTCATTACTTCAACAGCCTCCTGGAGGAGTACGGGGAATTTGAAAGAGAGTCTCATTGACAAGCAATCTTCAACTTCAATTCTCTTTACACTAGAGTGCTAAAATAATCCTCTACCAGCATCATTTCAACATATTCGCCACTATTTAAGAATGTGCAGTGGTCCCATTTGCGTATCATGGGGAAATAACCCATCAAACACTCATGGAAATGTCAGTGGTATGAAGCATTCGCTTCATTTGAAAGAAGTAGTTTTCCCTTTTTCTTCCCGTTCAACTGTAGCTTGTCTTTGGCAACACTTAAGAAGTAATTGTATTTGTCAAAATTCTGATTCAGCTGCTTTAACAGAGACCAAGTAGTGTTTTAAACAAGGTAGAAGTTTATTTCTCACTCACTTAACATCAAGCTTTTAGGCAACCTGCAAGATTGAGTGGCTGTGTTTCATGAAGTCAGACTCTGGTACCATCCAGTTTATTGCTACACCATTCTCTAGAGCATGGGTCAGCAAACGTCTCTGTAAAGGCCCAGATAGTAAATATTTTAGGCTTTTGTGGGCCATATGGTTTCTGTTGCAACTACTCAACTTTGCTATTGGTGCACAAAAGCAGCTATAGGCAATACATAAATGAATGAGTGTGTTTGTGTTCCAATAAAACTTTATTTATAGACACTCAAATTTGAATTTCATATAATATTCCTGGGTCAAAAATACTGTCCTTTTAATTTTTTGAACCATTTAAATATTTAAAAATCATTCTTAGCTTGTAGGCCGTATAAAAACAGGTGGTGAATTTAGCCCACTTGCTGACTCCTGTTGCAGACAGTTGCTTTAATCTGCAAGATCAAATATAATTGACCACCACTGTATCAGATCCCAGCCCCAGAGAAATGGGGAAAGAGGAAACAAATGACAATCGTTGTGCTTTAAATAGACTCAAAATCTACCTGCAACACTTCTGCTCACATTCCATTGGTCAATGCACAGTCATGGGGCCATACCTAGTTGCAAGGGAGTATGGGAAATACAGTCTCAATCTGGGCTGCCCTGTGCCCAGCTAAAACTTAAGGGATTTTACTATTAAAAAGGGAACAAGGGGGCTGGCCCCGTGGCGTAGTGGTTAAGTTCAGCATGCTCCGCTTTGGCGGCCTGGGTTTGCAGGTTCAGATCCCAGGCGTGGACATACACCACTCATCAGCCATGCTGTGGCAGTGACCCACATATAAAGTGGAGGAAGATTGGCAATGGGTGTTAGCTCAGAGCTAATCTTCCTCAGCAAAAAAACAAAAGAGAAGAAGGACAGTATGGCCATTGAGGGGCAATTAGCAATCTCTGCCACAGCACTTGGGAATCACATTGGAATAACGACAGAAAGATTATATCCTAGACTTGGGGTCCTTTGAGGTTTGTCTTCTTGTCATCACCAAAAGCGAGATCTATGATGCTCTGTGACTGTAAAATAAATCCTCTTCACTGTCCATGAGACAAACATGATGGTTGTAGGACTGAGGGGGAAATTGTTTCTGGTCTTCTAACTAGTAGTAGTAGTCAACATTGTCAAGCCACTCGGTGGAGAATTGTCCTTTAACACTAAAAGTTGATGGCAAAAATAACTTCAGAAACAAATTTCTTTTTGCTCTTGGTTTTTATCCTCCATTTATGTTTTATTTTAATTTAAAAAAATTGCTCATATCTGATAAACCTTAATATAATCCAATGTTCCTTATCTAGATGTTAATATTGAGGCTGGCTATCCCCACTCCCAGCCCCAAATTCTCAGATCTTGCTAGAAGAAGCAGCAAGGGTGAAGGGCAGGATGTGGATGCCCACCGAGTCTGTTCTTCTAATCAGGAAAGTAAGAGCTCTCTAGATAGACTCAACTTGTAAACTTTCAATCTGACAAGAGGTAAAGATCTTTTTTTAGCTAAGCACATTGCTACCTTGAAAAAAATGAATGTCCCATTGGTAAGGGGAAGGATAGATTAGTTACTGGATGGACAACTAGCTGTACCTACCATGTCCAATTCAATTGTTGAGGTTGAAAGAGATTTATTGAGCACCTCATGTGCAGGGCACTGCACTGAGCCCTAAGCAGGCAAAAATTAATAACATCAAACATTTGCTCTTGAGGAGTTCATGTCTAGACAGGAAGACAGATTAGCAAATACATAATTATCATCTAGTATGATAGTAGAAGTGTGTATATAAAGGATAGAAAGATTTCAGAGCAGCTGGTGATAGACCTGACTTTGGGAGGGTGAGAAAGGAGGTCAGAGAAGAATTAGCAGAAACATTGGAAGGAGAATAGCATCATCTTCCTCCTAGAGAATAGAATCTGGTTGTGAACAGAGTAGCATCCCATCCTGCATGCACGTGATATGAGAGTGCAAGAATGGTCACATCAAATGTGTGGGAGAGTGCGGGTGTGTGCGTGTGTGCACTTGCACACGTGTACATCAGTACCAGGAACCACACCATATCCCCCAGGAGGCTGAGTTTCTCTGCCTGCAGTTGGTATTACATGTAGTTACTCACCGTGGTGCAAGTGCTTCTCCCAACTACAAGGGCCATTTTCACAAGCACTGCCATGTCAAAAAAATACAATTTGTACATAAAAATATGCTTGGGATATATATGTGCATTTCTCTTATTTGGTGCTCACTTGGTAAGAGGTAAAATTAAATGCATTTCTTAGAGTATAGAGGAATATTTGCCAGAAAGTTCCTTTTTTATTTCTCAAATTAAAATGGTTTGGTTATTGTTTTATGGTAATATTTATTTTTGTTTAACCTGAATGCTGCCTGTGTTTGCATATTGGGCTTAGGCATCATAGACCCCAACAAGCATTAAAATCAAAAAGCGGAAGGCTTGGAGAACATACAAACACTGATAGATGACAGGTTTTTTTGCAGCAGTTGGAAGCTGAGGGTTAGATAATTACATCATTGTCTCTCATTCTGTTCCCACGTGGACTTGCTTAAATGTCATTTCAAATGGCAGGTTCTCACTCTTTGCTTCCTCGGAAACCGTATTCAACCTGTGCTCAGACATCATGAGAGGGTGCGCCCCGTGGGGAATTCCTACTCAGGATCCCAGTCCTTGACCCAGCTATTGCTGTTTGTGATACTTACTGGTAAAGTTTCTCAATCAATACAACATCAGCCCGAGGAGCTCCTGGGAATGGAAGCCTGCAGCAGCGTACTTAATCTTGGAGCCAGCTTGTGCTCTCTGCTCTGCTGCTAAACTGGGTAGTTGGCCTACTTGATGTGGCATTATTGCTGCTGAGGTCAGATGTGAGCGGCTCGGCGAGTGCTGATGAATGGCTGTTGCGATGAAGCACCTCTCCCACCCACCAAGAGACATTTAATAATGATAGACCATCACTGCGCTTGCACAAAAATCTGTGTCGCTCGTTTGTGAGTCTTCTGGGCTGGAGGTGTAGAAGGATTGGCGTTATTATGGAAGGAAGCTTTGAAAGTGGTGGTTTTTTTGGTTCAAACATAGAAAGGGCAGGGGAGAAGCCAAAGGGACAGTTCCAGCATTTTAAATGACAGTAAATAGAGTTTTCTTTCCCTTCTCAGAGAAGGCAGTTATTATCCACACGTTCCATTACTTCACATTGTCCTTCTTCCTTTTCACTCTTTGTTTTAGCATGACTTTTAGGCAGTGGGGAGAAAATAAATGGGAAATTATTTTACTTTTATTAAAATGGACCATTAATAATATGTTCATCACTGAGGGAGTGACTATTCAGAATGTGAAGCACTGATTTAGCAGTGTAACACCCACTAATATGAAGGAGAAATTAATAGCTAAATAATAATTGAGCACAGCATTGAACCCTCACCCCCTATTGTTTAGGATATAACACTACGAAGCCTGAAGAATTCTAAAAACGGTTGTCCTGCAAGAGGTTTCAGTCATTATTTATCTGGGCTATTTCCTGTTCAGTCCTATCCTTTTTTTTAGTAATCAGACAAAGAAAAGAAAAAAATGCTTGGCGTGACCTAAATATTCTGTCTATTATAAATGAAGGCAAGTTTCTCTGTAAATAAATAGACCACAAAATATTGTCAAAAAAATAATCAAAAGTGTAAATGTTAGGTTCAGACAGAACCTACACAGAATCCAGAATCCAAGGGCTTCCTTAGATACTTGATTACATAACAATTATCTAATGAGGAGGAGAGTGATGACTGGCTTTTCAGAGGCATCATTACCTCACCAAGACTTTGGACTGCGCATTTGGGGAAGGTCTGTGGATAATAGCTGCATGCCCTGAGCAGTGCCCCTGATTTATTCATAGAAATATCCCAGGACCTAGCACAGTGCCTCATGCAAAGGAGGTCTGCTGTAAGAATGTATGGAATGAATGGAATGAAATAGAAAATGAAATGAAATAAGAGGATGATTTGGGGACACATCTTCTGGAATTAAGAGAATTGATCTTCCTCCAACTCTGCAAGGTTATATTTTTCCATCTTCCTAGTGCTGAGGATCAGGTTATACCGATATAAAATACTAATGTTTGGTCTGAATGCTGCAAAATAATTTTTTCAAATATTTAAGGTAGATTTCAATTCATCTTTATGATTTTACGTTTGCACGACCACCAACCCTCACAAATGTGCAGAGAAAATTTAGCTCTTCCATTTTCCAAGACTGATGCGATCTTTTTCATACACTCCAAACCTACTGTGTAGCCAAGGCAGAGCGGGTGGAAGAACACCTAATTAAGTTCAAATTGTTAAATTCAGTCCCAAGCAACAATTTCAATAGACGATGTAGGTATCCGCAGACTTCCCGATTTTCTGCTGTTTTTCCTGTGCCCCTCCGCTGCAGCTTTGTAGGTGTCTGGAGGGAAGGGTTTACACAACCTCTTGGTGGTGGGAACAAAGCGGTCCTTGGATGATGAGCTCTGGTCATTGTACTAATTCCTGAGAAATGGATACTCCATGTCCTCCATGGGTGCCCTGCTGGCATCTGACGCTGACTTCTGTGGCTGATGAACTTGTGGTCTGTTCACTTGGCTCCATTTGCGTCTGGTGAGTTGGCTCCACCTTGATCTTGTAGCTTTTGTGCATGCCCTGAAGTCTGGCTGTGGTTCTCATTTATCCCCAGCCCAGCAGCCTGCCCTATAGATGGTGACTTCTTGCGGCCTAAGAGAGACCGTTTGGGGCTCTTCCCCATACTTGGCAGCTCAAGAGTGCTAACTCAGGGGCATTCTTTGCTTGGCCTTGCAGCAGCTCCAGGTTGTTGTGAAGGCAACCTGAGAGGTGATCTGCTTCCCAAGCTTCACCTAAGAAGTGGAGAAAACATCCCTCTGCCTTTGGCTTCTCTAGACCTATCTAGCACACTTCTTCCCTCCAAGACTGCCGCACAGAATGGGCAAGACAGAAGATACATTATCTCCTCCTCCCACCTCTAGACTCCTCTTTCCCAGTAAGCCCTCAAGTCCTGAAAGATGAAGGCTATTTGTTCCCTCTTCCAGGCATAGGACTTCTCCTTTGTTATCCTGTCCTCCTCCTTCCCAGGGTGTCATTTTCCCTGGATCTGTAATAGTGACACAGTGGGTGAGAGTACAACTTCAGGGAGGAAGGAATAATAAACTTAACAGTTTTCGAAACATTATCCCCCTTCTATATACCTTTTTGTTTCATTTCTCTTCTCTCTAGTTTCAGTAGCTTTTCTCTACACCCCAGTAATGCACAGCCAAGGAAATGTCTGAACCTGAGTTTCCGGCTCCTTATAAATTTTGGCTTCATATGAGGTGTAGTGGTTTGAATGATGGCTCCCAAAAAGATAGGTCCACATCCTGGAAACTGTGAATGTAACCTTATTTGGAAAAAGAATCTGTGCGGATATAAATAAGCTAAGAACCTCAAAATGAGATCATTCTGGATTATCCAGATGGACAGAGAAGAGAAGACATGGAGAAGAGGAGAAGGCCATGTGAAGAGAGGGGCAGAGATTGGAGTGAAGGGCCACAAGCCAAGGAATGCTGCCAGCCACCAGAAGCTGGAAAAGGCAAGGAATGAATCTCCCCTACAGTCCCTGGAGGGAGCACGGCCCTGCTGACACCTTGATTTTGGTCTTCTGACATCCAAAATTGCCATAGAATAGATTTCTGTTGTTTTAAGTCTTGCAATTTGTGGCAATTTGTTACAGCAGCCACAGGAAACTAATATATAAGGTAATGTTAAATTGGTTTCCCCAGCCATAATCCTTTGATCGTGAACTTTGTGAGGGTTCAATAAACATATTCTGACTGGTTTCTGTGCAATATTTCTCAGTTGCTTCCCTATGAAATTTACTTTTTCTCATTTAATTTTATAAACATTTATTGAGCACTTACTAGGTACCAGACACTGTGCTAGGTGTGCTAGGAGACAAAGATGAATAAGACCCAGTCCTTTCCCTTCAAGAAATTACGTGCCTGTGCCTATTAGTGTAGGAACATAGTGATGTGTCTTTTGGTTTGCTTTGGAATTGGGATTCCAAATGGGCCTCTTTTTATGCTTCTTTCCCTATCTGGCAGAATAATTTCTATACAAATTTGAACCAGGAAATTTCAATGGTTTTCATGTCAGCCCAGTTTTCAATCTTTCTTCCCAGATTGTCAAATTATTCCCAGTTTTCTGACACCGACTCCCTAGAATAACAACAATAAGGACAAATATCTCTAGATAATAAGATAACCTGGGAATTAAAGCATGTATCAGCATTCATTTTGCAGTGATTAGGCTGTGCTGGCTGGATGAGGCTGGATAACAAGTACTAATCAATGTACACAAATGCAGATGAGAGTGGTTCTGGGACTGTCCATGGGAACCTTCAGAGATCACCGAGATCATTAAGTTCAAACTCAGACTCGATTTCCTCAGCCACGTCTTTGATTGACTGAGGGCACTGTGCGGGCTGGGTTTACATGGTACACCGCGTCCTGTTGGATCTCCTGGGTGTGCTCAGAATCATGGGGCAAGAATTACGGGTGTGGGTGTTGGGTGCTCTATTAACAAAAAGAAAGCCACAACACTGAGGATCTCGAAGTATGCCAGTGATTCTACATATTTTTTTAAAAGATGACAAGAAGCTGAGAATCTAGAACTGCATCATTGATTCAGGCTCCCCACTCCTGCCTCCAAGAAAGGAAGGATTGCACAGAGGAAAGAGCATTGGCATAAAGCAGACCTGGTTTAAAATCAGGGCTCCGACATTTACCACCACACAATTTGGGGCAAGTGACCTCTGTGCTTCAGTTTCCTCACCTGAAAAACTGAGAGCCACTACTTCCCTTTCAGTAGGCTTATTCAAGGATCAGAAGTAGTGTTTGTAAAATGCCCAGCACTGTGCATGGCACTTAGTGGTCAGTTAATGAATGAAAACTGTTATTTTCATTCCCCTTCTTATTCCTGTTCATTGTTTTAGCTGAAGCTGCAGGACATGGGAAGTGTTAGGGGAACACCTTTACTGGCACAGAGAATCGGGGCCAGTGGAGGAGTAGATTCTATAGAGAAAAAGAGGATAAAAGAGAGGAGGGCCTGTCAGCCAAGAGACATCAGTAGGCATGGACAGTGGCCTGGGCTGGGAGTCAGGACACCTGGCTTCTAGCCCAGATTCTGCTTCTGATCTGCTGGGTGACCTGGGGGAAACAGTGTAACACCCTGTGTCTCAGTCTCTTCCCCAGTATAACGTAGGAGTTAAACTAGTGTTCTCAAACACCCATCTGGGAACTAATGTTAGACCATGATCAAGTTTTCCCTGGTGTACACTGAACCAAGAAAAATAAGGACACTCCAGGCGGTTTTTCACAACACGAAACTGATTACATTCAAAGGATTCCTTTAATCTGAAATTATGTCTGTCTTGACTTTTTGGTGTTATAACGTTCTTTCTTTTGAGAAATGACAGTGATAGCAGATGGCAATTGCATCTTGGCAAAACAGAAAAAGTGGGCAACCTTGTAACTGCCCCAAAGTTGTATTGTGTACAGTTGATGATGATGTTGTTTTTCTCAACTTACTGGACCATAAAATCCCCTGACCTGGGAACCACTGAGCTAGGTGATCTCAAGTGCCTCTTAGCTATAAAGCCTCTGGCCCTACAGAGGATCACTAATAATATTTTTGCTCTTACATTACTTGCTGGAATGAGAACTTATCCAAGATGAATTATATGAGGCGTTGCAATTCAGGGAGGTGTGACCTGAGAAAGGGAGTGCGGGAGCTTGGGTGTCAGAAGAGGGGCACAGCCCTTCACAGGCAGTGGGATGGACCATGTAGAGAGACAGGTCCTGAGATCTAGAGACCAGACCTGTCCATCGTGGTTGAACTGCCATTTAGATGGTAGAGATAACTTGATATCATCTAACCTAGTTGTTCCCAAGTCTGGGCATTTTTCGTCTGATAAGTTAAAAGAAAAACAAAATCAAAACCAAAACAACTTGGAGCAGACATAAGGTTGCCCATTTCTTAAAAAACATTTTGTCAAGATGCAGTTGCTATCTACTATTGCCATCATTTCTTAAAGGAAAGAATATTATAACACCAAAAAGTGAGGAGGGATATAATCTCAGAGTAAAAGACAATCCTTTGAATGTAATCAGGTTAGTGATGTGAAAACTCACAGCTGATGGAAAGAACTCCATCTGGTCCAAACACAGCGTGGTATCCAGACGATACGTGGGCAAATGACCTCAGAGGCTCCAACCAAAGAGGGGGACTCTGGTTGCTAAATCAAGAGGGGAGGATGGCAGGCAACTCAGAGCAGGCAGCTGGGGCTATGTCAGCAGGCAAGCCTCAGGCCAACACCAGAGAAGTTTGGCAGCCGGACATGATCTTCTCAGTAAGGATGGGGTTCAGGAACTAGCCTCTTAGTTGTAGAGAGGGGTGGACGGATGGATGGTAAGAATAAGTCATAGCCCCATTCCAAGAGAACTTTGGGCAAAAATCTGGTTATCAAGCTGATAAATCAGGTACAGAGGTATAAGACCAAGAACCAGTTACTCAAACAGGGAGGCAAAGCGAGGTTGCAGAGAACTGGAATTACAGAACTGGAATGCAAGAGTGGAACTGAGCTTCCTAACTAGGGCTACTCCAGGGGACTCAAACCTGATCAGCATATTTGAATTATCGCTGAGCAGGTTCCACTCCTGGATTCTGATATAATTGTTCCAGGATTGGTCCTAAGCTTCAGCATTATTGAGAAACTTCCCTCAGGTCATGTTAACATGCAACCAGGGTTGGGAGCCCCTGGGCTCCTCAAAGCCTTCATGGAAAGGAGAGGGGAAAGCAGATAGGAGAGAACTGAGGTCTGGTTGGGTCTCCAGGTGAATGCCAGGCAGTCCCAAATGTGGGAAAAGGAAACATAAAGGAGGGGAAGAGAGCCAGGCGGAAGGTGCCCAGTACACATGCAGGAGCTGCTCCATGGCTGTCTGCACAGGAGCTCAGGGAAAAACTAGCTTGCTAAAAAATTCAGAGGTCTTTGCTATTCAGTGGTATAAGCTAAGACCCCCATTGGGGAGCACTGGCTTAGCAAATACAGCTTTGTGTGTGTTAATTGCTTCAGTAGATGTAAGAAGTATGACAGGTATTCACTCAAGCAGAAAGAGCAGAATTTCTCAGATATCTTCCACGCATTTTATTCAAAATTGAAAGGATAGTCTGCCGTCAGCTGGAGCATTCTGCTCTGTGCAAGAAATTCAAAACCTTCATCACCCGCCTGATCATCTCAAGCTGGAAACCTGAAGTAATGGGCCCAGCACTGGCCACTTCTACTGTTAGAAGTCCAGTGTAAAATTTTGCTTTGAAACCATAGCAGTAAAAAGGTCAGGTGGACTTTTTTTGCTTTGATAGTTTGCCAAGCAAAGGAAAAACACCCGAGAGATCATTAGAACACCTTGAGAACATTTTGGTGGGAGACTTATGATATCAAATAATAAAAATAATGGTAATGGTAGTAGGTAACATTCACTAAGTGCTTACTGTCTTAGTCTGCTCAGGATGTTATAACAAAATACCACAGATTGGGTAGCTCAGTCAACAGAAATGTATTGCTCACAGTTCTGGAGACTCACAAGTCCAAGATCAAAGTGCTGGTCCATTTGGTTTCTGGTGAGAGCTCTCTTCCTGAGTTGTAGATGGCTACCTTCTCACTATGTACTCATATGGTAGAGACAGAGAGAAAGTGAACTCTCTGGTGTCTCTTCTTATAAAGACACTAATCCCATTGGATCAGGGCCCTGCCCTTATGACCTCATTTATTTTTAATTACCTCCTGATATGCCCTATCTTCAAATACAGTCACTTTGGGGATTAGGGCTTCAACATCATCTTTGGGGGGGACCCAACTCAGTCCACAGCACTTACTATGTGCCAGCATTGTTTTAAGAACTTGGTGCATGTTATATAATTTAATCCTCACAATCCTCTGAGAAAGATACTCTAATTATCCCCATTTTACAAGAGAGGAAACTCAGAGAAGTTAAGCAACCCACCTAAGGTCTGGTCACATGGCTGTAAGCAGTCTCTTTGAAATGCCAAGTATACCAAGAAATGGCCAGATGGAAGCACTTCTAAACTTTCCCTGATCCTTGTAGAATAAGTCCTCTTGGTTATGTCAGGTTCCCCAAGGACTCTAAGCAGCTAATGAGCTCTGACACTCATGATTAGGAGGGCTATAATGGAAATATTTGGTACTTATACCCTCTCTCTTCCCAGTGAACCAAAAGCTCAATTCAAATTCACAATCTCACATTTGTTTGTAACACCATTAGGTCAATTCTACTTGATGTACGTATTAAACCAACATTTTTGAGAACCTACACTTATTTCAGGCACTCAGATCTTTTTCTGTTATCAAAGAATTTAAGTGAGGGAGCCAGACATATTTATAATTATAATACAAAGTAATGAGTGCTGTAAAAAGTTGTATCCAGGAAAAGAGATGGGAGGGACCACAGGTCCCAGAGACCATCAGAGAAGAGTCTTGAAGAAGGGATGCCAGGTGCCCAGTGAGTCCTGCAGGAGGGACATTCCAGGTATACGCAGGGCAGACATGGTGGCATTTGAGGCATCCTCCACACAGGGTATCCCAAGGGTTCAGAGTGGCTGGGCTGAAGGAGGCAGGTTGGGGAACCACAGCAAACCACTTAAAATCCTATTTGGGAAAGAGGCCAAATCCCAAATCGTGAAAAGCTTTCTGAGAAGTGCTGCTGCTGTAGCTGCTGGCAAGCCCTGCAGGACCATAAGCCCAGGAACAACACGACGAGATTTGTGTTTCTGAAGGCCAGAGAGTTGAACCAGCAAGTTGAAGACAGGAGACCGTCGCTGTAGATCTTGCCAGAGATTCTGGGAGCCTGAGCCAAGAGCCAAGAGTGGAGATGGAGAAGCTGGAGTGGAGTCGACATTTACGAGCAATATCTAGGAAGTAAACCCAGTGGTGCTCAGTGCCAGAAAATAAAAACTGAACTTGCTCCCCATTATCTGATTACATGTAATATAACTTCTCGGAAAACACTAAGCAATTCTTTTTCCCACTAGCTTATAATACTCTTTAGATACTTTTCATCATCAAAAATTATACCATTAGATTGCTATTCACATGTGGAGCTCTCCAGTTGCCAATGTGTATTGACCATAACTGCTGTGTTGTTGAATAGTTGACATTCTATTGTACTTGAGACTCATTCGTGTACTTCTTCAGACTTTCCTTAGTTTCATTGCTGTTGTTAGGAATAGGCCAGGTGGGGAGAGACCGACAACCACAGCTCTCCCCAACTCTATCAACACCAGAATCTACCTTCACCAGCTCCCCATTCCTCACCTCTCATATTTCTCTAGCTGCTTCTGGGACATTCTCTTCTTTACTTTTCTGGCCTTGGGTTAACAGTTCTCTTAACTCCTAAGTTAGAAATGTTCAAAATAAACTACAGAGTTCAGATTTCTTACCATATATCAAGGAAAAATAGCCCCCACAAAATTCCTTATGTAAGGCATATCTTCCGGAATTTTATGTCAAATTATTTTGGCTTCCTGGAAGAATTCCCATTCCGTACCTTTTCTTAAAAGGTGAATGGCCTCACTTTTTGCTTTGGTTATCAGGAAGCTAAATTTTGCATTCAGCCATAACGAATGTTAGAATTTACTCTGGTTTCTTCCACCCCAATTCCTCCTTTCCTTTAGTTCTTTTTTAAAAATTTTATTTTTTTAAAGCTTATGGTATGTCATCTCAAATCCTCTCAGAGAAGAAGTGGGCCTTGTGCAAATTCTCATTAATAAATTCTTGTCAACTGAACTTGAGGCACACGTTGACTTGCCTGGAACAAGTTCTCAGGGGTCAGTTCCTTGCCCTCCTGTCTGATTCAGTCAGGTGTAACAACACCATTACATATGTCTACAGCACCGTCACTGGAAAAGCGTGAAGTTGTGTCCACTCTGGAGAAGAAACTTGGCCATCATCAGGGCTTGTGGGTCCTCCGTGTGTGCAGCCTCTCCCTGTGGCCCTTACCTCAATGCCCTTTCCAGCTAGTAGAAGGTGCCTCTGCTCCCTGTTCTAAGCCCACAACACTTCTCTGCCTCCTAGTTCCCATTTCCACTCTAAGAGGTCTCTCTAGTTCATTGCTTGTCTTTTAGAGCAGAGGTTATTGGCTTGCTCTGGCCCAATGAATCCTCAAACCCTTCCTGACCAGGTTACCTAGACCTCGCACTTGTCCCAGCAAGTGTTCTTACTAATAACAGTGACTTTAATAACCAACACATACTATATAGACTTATTGTGTGCCTGAAATTGTGATAAATGCTTCCAATACGTTATGTTATTTAATTCTCATTGCACTCCTAAGAGTTTGGAAACATCATCATTCCCATTTTTGAAGAGAAATCTGAGACCTAGAGAGATTCAGTAGCCTATTCAAGGACACATAGCTAAGTAAGTTCAAATCAAAGTCAGAAGTTGAACCAAGGCTTACACCAAGGCAGGCTGATTCTTGAGTGCCCTCTCACAAGGCTCATAGCATTCTTTACCCCCAGACGTGCCCCATGCCAAGGAGCAATCATAGAAAATTCTGGTCATCACAGTTTGGTAATGTCAGTACACCTGGAGCAGTAACAGAGAAGAGGTAGGTTGTTATCTCACATACTTATGTCTAAATTACTTTTAATTGTTTTGTGATTCTTGGCTTGGGTACAGATGGGAATTTTGTGATGAAAATCATTTCACGCAATTCTGACAATTCTCATGCTTATTGTGAAATCCCTTTTTGTATGTTTCGTATTTTCAGATTACAAAAAAAATAATTCCTTACAAATACAAATTCATTCCTTCAAAGAGTAGTGAACAGGACTTGATTTTTGCCTGGAAGAACCAACAGCTACTCTTCTGCATGCACTGCAGACTTTCCTACTAGAAACTACATGTATAAAATGTTCATAAACAAATAATAAAGGACAATATTTATTATGCAGAAAAAATACCTCAATGTCAATGACTATCACGTTCAGAACATTTCAAATTTCGTTGTTATCTCTCTGGTCTAGTATCCCAGAACTGGGTCTCCACAACCTCTGAGAGAAATCTTTAAAGTTAGTATAAAGGAGAACACCTTGCTTTGGCAGTAAGAAAGGATTTCTAAGAAAGGATACAGAATTTGCATCAGGTTATGTTGTTCTGAGAATATCCTATTCTCTTGCTCCATCTCTCACTCTTTCTTTCTTTCTCTCTCTCTCTTTCTCTCTCTCTCTCTCACACACACACACACACACAGAAATCCTCAGCTCACAATAGGCAGATACCTCTGAAAGGGTTAAAAGTAAACACAAGCTCTCGAAAGAAAGGCAGAAACAGTAATGACAGTTTTGAAGTATCTAGTACCTGTTGTGACAGGAATAACAAATTAATTGGGACTATAACGGATTCTTTGTAAAGGTGAAGTAAACACACTTGACTGTATATTTTTCACCATCAGTTAAGTCTCAATTGGTTCTAAAAATAAACAGAAGACATTGAACAGTTTTAATGGATTCTGACACTTAGGTATTATGCTGTCACTCCAGTATAAATGAATCATAACTTTGGACTGCACCTAGGAATTACTACACATTTGGAGAAAATTTATGGTGCACCAAGCTTTGAATCATGATGTGATATCAAAACTAAAGTCAAAAGAGGAAAAAAGCTGGGCGTAAATTATTATCTTCAATCCCATATGTACCTTCCAATGCAACAGGTAAAGGTTCGAGCATTTAGGAATACTGCCAATAATTATCATGGGTGCTGAAACAAATTTATCCTTCTGAAAGTGATTTGTAGTTAAAAAAAAAAGAGAGAGAAATCCAGCAGAAGGCAAGTCTTACACAAATGACAGAGATGTTTAATTTCTCCTTTGTGTGTATGTCTCCCTGCCCAACTAAACTAGAATCCTCCTGAGGGCATGAACATTTCTGCGATCTCAGGGTATCTCTCAGGGGCCAAATATTATTTATTTATTTATTTATTTATTTTGGTGAGGAAGATTGGCCCTGAGCTGACATCTGTTGCCCGTCTTCCTCTTTCTGCTTGAAAAAGATTGTCCCTGAGCTAACAGCTGTGCCAGTCTTCCTCCATTTTATATGTAGGATGCCACCATAGCATGGCTTGATGAGCAGTGTGTAGGTCCATGGCCGGGATCTGAGCCCACAAACCCTGGGCCACCGAAGCGAAGCGTGAGAACTAAATCACTACGCTACTGGGCCGAGGGGCCACACATTTTTATTTTCAATAAAGGACCAGTCTTCGGACCAGTTCATTCACTGAATCAACTACTTTAGTAACCATAATCAGTCAAGCTCATTGTTTCCAGTAACATAGACAAGAATTTGCACATCTTGTTTTTCAAATGAACAGTTGGCATGGTCTAGACATTGCCTTGAAGTCTGTGACTAACCATAGAAGAAAGACTGCCAGAGGACATGACATTTTGAGAAGAGAAATCTGTCAATGAATAACGTAATGTTTTGGGACTCCAAGTGTATCACTGGAAAATTGTTAAATGTTCATTTATTTTTTTGGTTGAAATATCATGTTTTAAAGAGAACAATGCATAAAGATACCAGAGTCAGAGCCCTGGAAAAAATTTTCATGAAGCACTTCCATTGACTAATAGAAATAATAATACTGTACATTTGTATGGCATTTGGCATTTTTCAAAGCATTTTCATCAATGATACTTTATTCTGTCTTCTGTAAAGCAATAGAGCTGGCATACCATGCCATTTTCCAGATAAAGAAATGGAGACAGAAAGGTTAGCTTAATCAGTGAAGAAGCAGATATTAGAATGCTGGTCTTTGCTTGTTGGACCAGAATTCTTTCTAGAAGTTTACTTATTTTACCTTTGGATAAATAGAGTAAAATCTAACATTTGCATCCTGCTATAGTTGGGCAGAGCAGGTAGGCTTATCTCCATTTTGTAGAGAAGACTAATGATCTGAGAAGTAAAGGGAGTTGTCCATGGTTGCACAGCTAGTAAATGGTACAATTCAGGAGGAGAAACTCCTACTCCTCCCAAAAGCCTTCTTCTCTCACATTGGCTACAGAATCTGGCTTATTAAACAGGCCTGCTCTCCTTTCTCCCATTCAGCTCACATATTCTCATGGTTCCAAACAACCCTGTTAGTTAACTCACTGGGGTGGTTGATTTTCTCTGACGGACTTCACTTGCAACAACTGAGGCCCTACATCCTGGAATATGGGTTGAAGGCTAAGCAGAGGTAACCTTTTGCAGCTGGTTTATAAGTTGATTCTCTCTGATGTTTGAAGAAAAAATTGCAAGGGAGGTCCTCATCTTTTCATGATCAATCTATTCATTACCAAGGTGTACCAGACTACAGGAAACTCAAAGTGAATGTCTTTAAGTAAAGTCCCACGTGTCCTTGATACAAGTAGCTAGTTTGCATCCTTACAGGACCCAGAGGACAGGACAAATACGTGTGTGGATGGAGGGGTGAAGGTAGGGTAGCCTATGAGGATATGGTGGGGGTGGGAGGTCCAGAGTAAATACTACTAGAAAGAGGCATAATTTTCCTCTAGGTCACCTGGGAACTTCTCCCCACCACCCTGGCCTGGCAAACAGTTGATCTTACGACACCTTTCATGTTGGTTGGCTCATCCCTTCTAGGCGGCCACTTTGATATACGCATCCCGAAATGGCATCTACAAGTTTGCCATGTTCACTCTAACTTCTAGGTTTAATCCATCCCTTGTGGCTACTTGTGCAGTTTCAGTTTCGACGCAAGTCTTTCTGCATGACCTTGTACAGTTATAAATATTTTAACACCCATAAAAAAATAAAAACGTGCGCTCCCATAAAGAGCAGCAAACAGAAAACAGCGAGTGGAAGGAAGATTTGAGGCCGTGCAATACTAGTCTCTGGAAGTCCGACGTTGCTGCGCGTTTCCATCGCATCCCTGAAGTTTAATGGCTGTGAGTACGGTTATCGCGAGCTTTTTAGAGGGCATTATATTAGTGTGACCGTCGGTGAGTACCAACCTCACATTTTTATTACCACTGCTGAGGAGATCGTTTCCTATTCTTCTTTAGAAAGGAAAACGGGGCTTTGCAGCGTTTTTAACCTCCTGGAAAACAAACCACAGCTGCAATATTCACAGTTACCCGCTTCCAAGGCTTTGAGAGCTTTACTTCTGTTAGGAAAATATGCTCTTCATGCTCAAACGCAAGTTTCCTGGTGTTTTTGTCTTTAAGATTAAAAAACACTGGAGAAGGAAAACAAAGCTTTTAAAGCTTCATAAAAGGTTGTGAGTTCACTCCTTTCTGTTTCTCAGGGTTATAAACATGGTTCTAGAAAAAGCTCCATCTCGGAGCTGAGAGACCAAGCAGATATTTAAAGGGGTAGCACCTTAACTTGTCAATTTCGAGACTATCAAATGATCCTGGAGGTTTTTTATTCCTTTAATCAGCTGTAATTTTCAGCTCTGATGCTGTCTGACAGGCTTCATCTCAACTCCCGTGCAACATTGCTCCTCTGGCTCCTTGGCTGTGAGACACAAATAAGGGGGAGGGGATCTGAAAAATGAACTGCCAGCATAAATTGGATGGGATCTCGCCAACCTATCAGGACTGATGCCACAGTTGGAGGATGGGAAGGGGAAGAGTTCAAAGGATGCCCATTTCCTGAAGGAGAGTCAGGTGCCAAGGCTTTTTATTCTTTCTTTTTCTTTCTTATCTTCCCACCTCCCTCCTCTCTCTTCTTCCTTTCCTCTCTCTCTCTCTTCCATTTTTAAACCCAGTTCTCTCCTTCTTATCCTTCTTTGGATATAAGCACATACACTTTGGATCCAGGGAAAAATATGATAGGTGCACACACACATATACATGCATATATATGCACACATACACATGCATATATGCCACAAATGCACACACAGAGACAAACACATACACATATACACTCACAGTGGCATTACTATCTTGTGCATTGAACATCAACAATAATAATAGTAGTAGCTACCACTTATTGAGGGCTTTCTCTATGCCAGCCACTGTGGTCTGTGCTTTACAAAGCGTTCTCTCAATTAATCCTCAGATCTTCTCTGTGAGGCTCATTTTACAGATAGGGAAGCTGATATAAGCCATGGGTGTGGATGAAAAAGAGACCAACTCCACATGTCCATGGCCTCCAGGTCAAAAATGTCCCTGCTTTAAATTATTATTACTCTCAGGTTTATCTGCAACAGGTAATCCCCATAAACACTGACTTTCAGCAGTTGGAGCTTCCGAGGAGTCATATAGGGACTGGTGACGCCTGATGGGGTTGTGTCTTAGGTGTGAGGACCAGAGTTGCTCATACTCAGGTCCAAAAGGCACTTCTCCATTACTGCACCTTCATCCAGGTGGGGTTTGGGGGAGGTGAGATAAAAACTGTGGTATTGGGCTTGGCATGTGGGGGCCTAAGGACTACCTTCCCATCAGGGATGCCAGCGTGAGAGAGGAGAGGTAGTTCTGAGCATCCTTTCTGATCTTGCACATGGGCAGAGGTCATCCCAGTGTTTTCTGGGCTTCCTGTCAGATAGTAGGAAGACCTCCTTCCATCAAGTTGAGACCCTAGTGCCCGTTTCCGTATACGTAATGCAAGACAATCTTTTCTCCCTGCCTCTCTGCTTGCATAGGGCTTTGGGACTTTCCTGGGGAAGGTATCCTAGCTTTAAATATATAAATACACATGCCCTTAATTACTTCAAAGTCATTTTTAGAGATTCTCCTATGTTTGAATAATTCATTTTAGAAGTGTTCACTGCATTTCTGCCTTAGCTTCCTTGTGAGTAAAATGGAAACATAAATCACTTCCTGTTGGTAATAGATGATGCAAGAAGATACTAAGATAAAACTAATTTTAATAATGAAATGCTTTCGTGTATATATGGATAGTGTAAACCTATCTGATGTAATTTTGTCCCTGTATAGGTACAAGCCATGTTCTGTCTCATAGGTGAGTCCATAGGTGTCCTGGGCGGAATTGAATCAGGATATGAAAACCGTGCTTCTTTCTCATTTATGTCCAGTGATGCTCTCTCTCCAGTCTCCAGTCCCCTCCTCCTCCATCTCCCTACCACAAAACAAAACAAAAACAAAAAGAATAATTAAATAAAAAAACAAGCAATTGATTAGAGTTCCTGTAAGTTCTTTTCTAGGTTAAGTTCATACTTGAACAACTTGAGTGTAAAGGTGACTCGATTCCAAAATGCATGTATTCACATTATGTCACATATCCTGGGTTTTCTACTTTCTTTTTATAATATATATGAAAAATCCCACAGCGTAGTACAATTTGCTACTCTTCATCCAGGAGTAATTTCTTACTGAGGAGTCGCCCCCCTACATTACAATTTAAGGTCATTACTGACTTACTAGTTCAATCAAATCCAGTATAATAGTTGGCACTAGAGACTCAAATCCTTTTGCTCCTTGCTTAATGTTTTTGGTTTTAAATAATACTGCATCTTATAGCTACCAAACAATGTCAAAATGCAAAATATTACCTTGAAGAAGTAAAATAATTAAGTGGCTTTTTAGGGTCTTAAACTTATAAAACACCTGTGAAATTGCATGTAGGTGAGACCATCACACATCATGAAGAGAATTATTCTCTAGTATTATGGTAATTAACTCCCTCCCCAAATAGCTGGTCTTACTTGTAACCCTCATGTCAGGATTAGAATCCTTGAAACAACTGCCGTGTTTATGGTTCTAATTTGGTTTGCAATTGATTCTCCTAAAAACCATAAGCCAGAAAAGTGCTTATTTTATGGACCACAATATAGCCTTCCTGAAGACTATTTTAAAATTACTCTGGTGTCCTACAAACTTCAAGATCTTTTGTTTTCATAAATTATGAAAGGGAAATGTCACAAGTGCTCATCGTCGTGGTGCCCTGGCTCTGCTGACAGCTGTATGATGCACACTCAGTGCGCTGGTTGAGAGCTGAGAGTTTCATCAATAAATATGACTCTGATCGCTTCATGTCGGCGGTCAAGGGAATGGCGTTTAGTATCTTGGAAACATACACCACTACCAGTCACTTGTGGGCTTGAGAGTTGAAATCCACAGTGTGGAGCTCATCTCGTTCTTCCCTCTTGACAGAAATTTCACTTTTTATCTTTCTTACAATTCTTGATGATAATCTGTTTTTAATACAGTCATATTTCTTTCTTGTATTTTACCACCACATAGCGCTGCTCATCTACTGGATATAGCATGTGGCAACAAGACTTGAAACTAACATTGTCTATTACGTTGGAAGGAGTATTTCACCTCCCAGCCAGTTTAGCATGGGCACAACCCCTGCTGCTCGGGATCCCTAAAGACAATTAGATCAAAGTCTTAAAATATAAGAAAAGCACAGCACAGATGTCCAGGGAAGCAAATCCTACATATAGGAAGAATCATGTGAAAGAAATCTCAAGGGCATGTTTTTTTTAGAAATCAATATTAAAACATTTTGTGTGTGAATTAATTTAAAAATAAACTGCAGCTCTCCTTAGTATCCAAGCTGCCCTACTTTATCAATTTTTTCATTTACCCTTTATCCTTTATCTGCAGATGTCTCTATCATGAAGGATATTTTGCATGGATGTTAGCTCCAAATATTGTACATAAATAACTAGCCTTTAAATTCATTAGTTTTATTTATTTAAAAAATACATTTGTTTACATTTTGCTTCTCTCACAATTCAGTAGTATAGCATAATATATAAAATTGGTAGATAAAAAGGTATTTTTGATTTTCTTTTTTGAAAATAAATTAAAGATACTATAATAAATACGGAGATCTACATACACATGGTAACTTTGGGTATTTTTATTTTTAGCCTGCTCTTCTTGTGATAAAGCAATTCTTTTTGCTTAGTTCTTTGTCCATAAATGCTCTGCTTAGAAAATTTTTAAAGTTAACATGAAATACCTAAATGTCAAACAAAAATTGTTTATATCTCTACGCCACTAAATTTTTGCTTCAGGATTTTCCAATGTTAACTTAAAACATTTTTAGTATCCACAGTCACCTTGACAGAATTTTCAGACTCTTAAATGTAGTGTATTAATTTGACTCTGAATGTTTCCTTAAACCAAAAACACAGAAAGGCAGGAAATCACGAAAATCCTTGCATCTGGGAAAACTCAGGATGGTAAGTAGGTTAACATGTTACTGAAACTATAGGGAGATACAGTTTTTGACATATGAATGTTAAGAACAAGGTCTTGTAGATGTTTAAGCTGTGTTTTTTACCCTCTTGAATCTATTTTTATACTGACCATAATTGAAATAGTGTTAAAGTGTAACCAAAAGAATTCTCAGCAAAAATGTTGAAAGAGACCAATTTATGTGTAAAAAGATCAAGAAAGACGGGCTAATTTTTAAAAAGCCCTATGCTCCCAGCATTAATTCTCGATCTCTGCAAAATTCATTTTATAGTTATAATGACTTTCTGTTTTTGTAAAGAAAATACTTTTTTCCTCCTTTATTGACCAAACTGTGATGAGAAAATAAGAAATTTAATGCCAATGGATTATTCCTACTTTTTTTTCTGAAGACCTGGGAAAAATTGGCTCCAGTTAATGCCAAGTCCACTTTATTTGTGTAAAAATATAACATAGTTAATAAAATGTTAGCTATGAATAAAAATGTAACTATAGTGAAATGCAAATGTGGCTACCACGAATGTGCAATACTGTATACCCATGTTGATTTCTTTAGTGGAGAAAAATATCTATGATGCTCTCAGTAAATTACATTATATCAGAATGTGTTCTTTAGAAGGTTTTGGAAGCTCGAGATTTCAGACTTTAATGCCTGCACACAAAATGACTTTAAAAAGCAAAAATTTGAAACAGATAAAGCAACATTTTGCCTAAAGTTCATTCATCACAGGGCTGCATATTTTGAAAAGGGTAAAAGTACTACCAAACCCATCAGGGATAAGTAAAGGCTATATACTATAGATTATTTTAATCCCCCAGCTAGATATAAAAGGGATAATTACATATTTGTGGTTGAAGCCATGTGGTGGAAAAATCAATACAACTTTTTTGTATGACACTTCATTAGTGTGAAAAATTTTAAAAGCTGAGAAGAACTGCCTTGCAATTAAATGCCTCTGCTACTTCAGCTCCAGTAATGGGTTTGTATTATTATCTAGTTTATTTGAAATAGTGGTTGCACTATAGAAGTAATTGGAAAACATTGATTATACACTTGTATCTGGAAAGCCTGGCAAATCATTACAGGGCCTGGCAACAGTTAGTTAGCCTTACTAATGAAGCACTAATTGCTCTAAGTAGGTTAACATGTTAGTGAAACTATAGGGAGATAATAGTTTTAAAAATTCTAAGGTATTTTGCCAAACATGCATTGTCATTTAATATTCTAGAGATAGAAGCCATGTGGGCTTTTTTTTCCTTTTCTTTTGTTATGTTTATGATGCTCTCTTGGAAAAAAAACGGTAGCCTATATGAAGTTCCCACATTCATTTGGCTTGGAATGACTTCATTTCCTTTCATGCTGTCTTCCCGTTAACCCAACCACGTTTAGCAAATGGAGCTAAGGCACTATCGGCATAGTTGCCTGTAGCAGGTTTTTGGGTCCCTCAGTTCAGAAGCTTCTGACATATCTATCTTGGTTCATTCTCCCATTCTCCCATGATTCAATCCATGCAAATCTTCCTGTTGTTGAGTCGTCATCCCATTGTCCTACCTCCATAAAACTATAATTTAAGAACTATATATTTTTTTTACTTGAAACTAATAAAATTAGTGGAACTTAATAGGGCCTTTCTAGCAGGAAGAGAAGTGGTACATTCCCCCACTGCCATTCTTGGGATTTTTTAGGAGGAAAAAAAAAATCAGTTTTAAGAAATTCTTGCATATATGCACCAGGAGACAAAGACAAGAATGTTCAGAACAGCATTGTCTGTGATAATAGCAAACAAACAAAAACACTTGAAACTATTCAGATCCTATTGCCAGAGGAATGGATAAGTAGTTGTCTTATATTCATACGATGGAGTGTTGTGTAGTAGAGGAATATGAATAACATACAGGCACACACATTATGAATGAATCTTTGGGATAAAATTTTGAGTGAGAAAAGAAAGTTCCAAAAGGTAACATAGGATATAACATTTTATAAAGCCACCAAATAAGCAAAACTAGACAATTGTTGTGATATATACATATATAGCAAAATTATACTTTTAAAAATCTATGAAATAGTTTAAATACAAAGTTCACAATAGAAGTTACCTCAGGAGGGGGAGATAGGGACATGTGGGAGGTGTCAACTGTTTTGGTGGTGGTAGAGTTTTTGAATTTGGTGGTAAATTCACAGGTGTTTCTTTTAATATTATGATTTAAAACTCAAATTTTATGTTACAGATGTTCTTTTGTATATAACAACAAAACTTTTTTAAAGGATCAGTATCTTCCACCCCCTTAAAAAATTATATCATCTTGCCAAGCCAAATAACCAAGTCTACCCCCTCTGGTTTTCTAAGGAAATCAGAGATAAAATGTTGCCGTTTTAAAATGGTTGTATTTTTTGGCTATTCTTGAGACTATAAATGTAAGAAACTAAAGGAGAAAAAAAAGATTTTTCTTTAATCAAAAAGAGAAATCCATGTAGAAGTTTTTAAAAATATGATAATACATTTTTATATGTTTACGATTTCTTTATAAGTGGTTTTTTTCTCTTTGCAAGGCTTAGGTAGTCCTCTTTCCCAATGAGTAGGGAGTACAGCAAGGTTTACATCTGAGTAGCAAATTTATCTTTTGGGAAAATTAAGGAAACAAAAGTGGTATACGGGTTGGATAGGGCATATTTTTTGCCATTCTTCCCAAAAGAAAAAATTCACTCATTTAGCAACATTTACCAATATAAAAGGCAATTGAATAGCATAATTCCTTTAAGATGTCCAACAAAGTTTGGAAGTCAGGGAGAGGGGGATGAGTCAGTTTCATGTGTCTTGCATTCTTTGCTTGGCCATTTCTTTCTTCCTGTACCTAACACAGAGCTCAGCATATAGTAAGTAGTCAATAGACACTTTTGAGTCAAACTTTTTTGTGGAACCAATTTCTACGAAGATAGATACCTTGAAATATGTAATTATATTTGAATGCCAAAAGTGATCATTTACAAATAATAAGACAATGGCCCACAGAAGAAAAGTTCAGCCACCTAAATCCCTGAAATAAGTGAGAAAAACACTCCTCTGAAACAAACCAGAGACTAGCGATGCTCTTGAATTTTTCTTCATACTTTCAACATGTGGTAGAATGGTATTATTTTGAGAAATGTAGCTCATGGGAGAAAAATGCCCACAAAAATCTTAAAGGCTTGAGGTTCAAATACTTCCTTGACCTGTTAAAAAACATGCCAAAGAATTCTTATCTTTTAGAGATACCTACTGAAATGTTTACAGGTATGATCAATGAAATGATGCCTAGGGTTGGCTTCAAAACAGTGCAAGGTGGGGAGTGAGTGGGAATGTAGATGAAACCAGATTGGCCATGAGCATGGGATGATATTGTTGAAGCTGGGTGATGAGTACAGGGGGGTTATTATAGTATTCTGTCTCCTTTTGTATGTTTAAATTTTTTCTATAATAAAAAGTTTAAAATGTGTGGGGCCAGATTTATTGAATTTCTCATGTGAAACTGTTTGGTTAAATGGTTAGTACATAGCCAACGACTCATTCTCTCTCTTTGGGTTGGAAAAAAAGTGTTAGTTTCTCATTCTGGCCGCTGATTCCTCTGAAAAGTCTCGTTTGTTTATTTTCCAGTGACACTGGGTGGTGACAAACAGGTGCCATTAGGTGATACGTGTTGAAATGGAACTCCCAGTCTTCACTAGGGGTTTGTGTTTCCCTCCACATTGATTTTTTTTTTCTCTTGGACTTATTAGAAGGATCTGGCTGGGGTGGGTGGTTGCAAAGAGAGAGGATTATTGTTTAAATGGAACCCTGTTTCTAGCCTTAAGCCAGAGGAGAGCCATTCTGGTTGTGTTCACCATTGCAAGGAAAAGTAACAGTGCTCTGAGAGAGCCACTTTCTACAAAGCAGCTCATTATTGTAAATGGGGCATGTTTAGACTGCTAAGCAAATCATCAAAGGACAGCCTCGACTGCAAGCTCCTTTGGTAGTGAACACTGTCCGCAGGCCAGATATACTTCTGGGCAGCCCCCACACCACCAGCCTGCGTGGAAAGCTCACCCAATGATGCTGACCGCGGACCGTGGAGTTAGGGAAGTATAAATGTGCATGGTGAACATTATCTGCAAGGTCTTTTGTGTTAAGGAAATCATGACACCTGCCAATCTTTCAAATTCCAAAGGGTAAAGCATGAGGCCTAGTAGGCTGTCATTGAACATGACAGGCTTAATGCCAAGTTTATAACAGAAAAAGGGCAATCTTATTGTGGTTTATTCAGTTTTATGTTGCTGGGTCGCTAGGAAGGCTCGCTCGCTCTCCCTCTCTTTTTTTAAAATCTAATTTATAACATTTGAAATACCAAACAGATTCTTTACATATCTCCTGAGCCCCTGCTCCTCTTCACTACCCCCAGTCTCTTCTTTAGGGAGCAACCCTAAATCCTTCCAATTTAGCATCTTTGTGAGGCCAGACAATGGTGTTAGTTGAGCATTTCCTTCCGTTGTTATAGAGCTGTTTCTAACTGCAAACATCTCCGTTTAATTACTGCTCCGACTGTTGCTATATTTTCACCCAACCTGCCCCTCGCTTGAGCCCAATGGGCTGGAGAAAGAATTACTCCCCACGCTGGTCCTTAGCCCTGCTTGTTCTGATCTGTAATTGGCCCTGTGTTTTTGACTTTTTGCTAATAAGCAGCTTACTTTCTCTCCCCCTAGACTCAACCCACCACTTTTGTTTCATGAATTTTACAAAGGATTTTAATAGATGCTTTAGGCTATGCAAAATGTTATATGAAGGGAAGCATTAATGCAACAGCCTTGACACAAAGGACATGTGAATGGCTGCTTATCATTACAGTCAGGTCTCAAAATTTTCATTAGGAGTTCTGGAGGACAAAAGAAAAAAAAGTGCAGCTATATGAAGGAATATTAACCTATACTGTGTAACCAACTATAATTGCTTAGCATTTTACATTAACTCTCTTCAGACACGGCCTCTCATTATTTTTACACATACATAATAACTGCTTATTACAGCGGGATAGTTCATGTCGATACATGGCGGATAAGGTTGTGTCAGCACTTCTAATATAAGACTTACTTTCATGGGTTTAAAACAGCTGTAAAATTTACCTCCAGACCAAAGATTGGTAATCAACTTTCCACCTGGAGAGGAAATTTTGTTTAAAGTTAAAAAAAAAAAAACTTTCATTAAGAGAAAAATGTTGCTTGTTTTAAATTATGGATGTAAACAAAATGAATGAACATACCTAAGACACTTTTTGAGTTTCTAAATATGGAGATTTGTGAATTTGTAAATTCACACTCTGAATTGTGCTTTTGATGATAAATGTAAATAAATGAATTTTAAATAGCACCAAAATTAAATACCACAGCCATAATAGACTTTATTGAAAACATTTATATTCCTAATAGATTGCTTTTCATACTATGGTGCTAGGAACTCTGCACATAGTTTCAAGTTGTATAATTCATACTTTTCCTTGGAAAATGAATAAAAATATGTATCAATTTCAAGTGTTAGAGCCCTTAAAAAGTCATCCACTTATATAACAACATGCAGGCTTTTAGAATTATTCTGAAATTCTTTTTTCTGAACGTCTCTGACCAAACTGGTTTTGACTAAGAGAACGAGAGTAGAAATTCAGCAAAACACTCGTCTTACTTTGGCCAAAAGTTGGGAACTTTTAAGAGTAGGTGGTAGATTCCCTGTATGAAAAAATGAGTCCATTTAGAGGGATTTGGGCTTCTGACAGAAGTAATCCAAAGGATGATATTGCTAGTTTTCATTAACTTTGCAAAACACGCCAGAATTTTCCCAAATGCCAAGATATAAAAGTATTTTGAATTCGTGCTCAAATAATAATAATGATAAAATATATCAGCATTCCCCCCCCCAACAAATGTTCCTAATTCATTTGTGATGAGTTAGATACGTTTGTTCTAAAGGAAATGTAAGCTACAAAACAGCATATCATTTCTTGAAGTTATCAGAGAAACCCTTCTAATGGGTGAAGGAGAAATTATATGGAAATTTTCCTTATATTGAAAAAAGCTGAGAAAAATATTTTGAAAATAATTCCCACTATACTAATTCTATAGCAAAAGCTGGAAATATATCCTTAAATGCATTATGTTTATGAACAATAGATCAAATCTATCAAACATCAATGGGATAAGATAGATCTTGTGTCCTTAATTCCCAGTAAGCTTCTAGTCTTTTCATCTGCTTTTTCCCCTTTTAGCTCAAATGAGAAGGCCAATCTTAGCTGCATTTCTCAGACTTAGCTGATTCCCTGACATAGCCCAAGAACTGCTAAAAAAGAAAAAGGAAGAGATGTTCATTTAAAAGTACAAACCCACTTAGAATAATATCAGATTCTATAAAGCAACGTGTCCTCTACTATCTCTTGAAATGACAGCTCGCAGAAGGTGGGAACATGGACTAAAAGTGGCTCTCAGCACAGACATTAATGTTTCATGGCTGTAGTGTAGTGAGGAAGCAGCTCTGTCCCTAAGCTGTTGGAGCGAAGGGTTCCTGGCTGGCATTTGTGCAATGACTCTTCTGCGTTGGAAAAAGCTGCAACTTGTTAGTACAGTTCCAGTAAACAGAGTGCTGGCCTCCCATAGCTAATTAGCTGTGGCCCCGGCTTGCCTGTGCTATGCAGTGACAGTCTAATCAGAGATGATTGTCATCAGATATCACAGATGTCTCTCTTGCTGCTCAGCCCAGGCAGGCGCTGGTGCAGTTTGGGGAAGGAAGCGCTAGATGCTGTTCAAAGACACCAGGTCTCTGGGAGCCTCAGCTGCCGGTTCCAGGCAGCTCGTCACTCCTGCCTGCTGCGACGAAGAAAGCAGGGTTAGGCAAGGGGAGGATCATACCTGTCGGGTTTTCCAGGAGGCAGCGATGCAATCAGTTTGAAAGGAGAGGTTTCAGAACAAAAATATGTAACTGAAGCTATTCAGGACTTTTTTGAGCCACCTGGGATTCTCAGAGATGACAAATGCTAATTCTTGCAATTCATTATGTGTTTTTGAACTAAGCATCTAAGAGGGTTAAAAGAACAGGCCTAAAAATTTACAAGCCACAATCAAGGATGTGGTAAGAAAAATAAAGCACTACGCAAAGAGGTGTGACTTTAACCCTAAAGCAGGAATCTGATAACCCTATAATCCTCCACCTCTCACTCTCAGCTAGTCCTTCTCACTCTACCCCCATAAGCTTATAATACCCTCCT
The DNA here is from genome assembly GCF_057802395.1 of Ceratotherium simum simum. Lineage (NCBI taxonomy): Eukaryota > Metazoa > Chordata > Mammalia > Perissodactyla > Rhinocerotidae > Ceratotherium > Ceratotherium simum. The sequence continues at coordinate 54,644,416 of NC_141908.1, read as the reverse complement.
CTGTTCTCTGACCCCTCTGCCTGGCCTCCTGTTATCCCTCAGAAATAACAGAACTTCCTCTCACTGGGGTTGCTGGTAATCTTCCACTCTGGAAGACCCTCAGCTTCCTAAACTTCTCTCAGAAATAAAAATTGCCACCCCTCCTGCCATCATCTTCAAATACCCACCCCCCTGGCTTCTCCAGCACCCTCTCTGCTTCCCCAACTCCTTCTTGGGCTCTGCCCAGGCCCTTCATCCTTGTATTGTCCTGCACGGTGGGGTCTCAGGAGGTTCCAACCCCAGTCCTTGTCTGGTGCCCTTCTCAGCTGCCATCTCCTGAACAACCTCATCGACACCTATGGCTTCAACCACGGAGCCTGCTCTAGAGATGGCTGAAGTTTCTTCTGGAGCTCTCACCTAAGTTTCGCATGTTTATTGAACATAGTCACTAAATATCCCATGGACATCTCGTATTTAACTTGCCCCAGACTATAACTGCATCTGTCCACCCCCACTTCTCACCCTTAGGTCTCCCTCCAAACCAGATCCTCCTCTGTATTTGCCATGTTAGGGAAGACTCCACTCTCCCCTTGGTCACCTGAGTCAGAACTCCGAAACCACCCTGGATCCCTGCTACCCGTAGCTCCCAAAGCCTGGCTCTCGGGAGGCCTAGTTGTGTTCTCCTTCACATCTCTGGATTCACTCCCTCCACTCCATTTTCCCCTGTCTCTGGCTTTTGTCATCTCCCTGCTGGGCTAATTTTTGGTACAAGTACATGCTTCACCCTGCACTCAGCATGATCTTTCTAGAAGGCAAATAGATCCTGTCTATTTGCAAATCTGATCCTGTCATTCTCTTGCTCAGAACCTTCAACTGATCCCTGCATGTTGAGGACAGCCTGATGTACACGGCTTTCTCGAGTGGACCCAGGCCTCCCCTTCTGGACCTGCCTGTCACTCCCCCCACAGCACCATGGGCTGCAGTCTCCCCACCCCCGCACTGCCCCCTGCTGTGGTCACAAGTCTGGTCATAAGCCTTTGCATATGCATAAAATACCCTTCCCTGTTCTGCCCACCGGAGTAAGTCCCAGACTCACCTCAAAGGTCTCCTCTAGTAAGCCTTTTCTGACATTTCTAGCAGAAGAAAATGCTACTTCCTAAGCGCTCTTAACGTCACATTTTCGTATTTCTGTTGTAGCTCTAATTACGTTCCTATGAATGTTAACATACCTGTCTACTCCACTTGACTGAGAATCCCTGGAGGGCAAGTACTGCTTATCTTTGTAACTCTTCATCTAGCCTGGTGCCTGGTACACAGTAGGCCCTTAAATATTTATTAAATGAATAAATTAATTAATGCAAGGATGAATGAATGAATGAATAGAAATGTACCATTGCGTAGGGTCAAATAGGGAGAAGACTAGCATCTTGAAGGTTTCTTCAACTTTTTACAAAGTCTTAGGGAATTCAGAGCCTATGTCAGGAGGAGACTGCAAAAGGCAGTAATAATAATAATAGTAATAATAACCACCATTCATTAGGCACTTACTTTGTGCTAGGCACTATTTATATAAATTTATATAAATTATATAAGTTATCCCATTTAATCCATATTAAATTTATACATAAATTATATATAAATTATCTCATTTAATCCATATTAAATCTTATAATTTTATCTCTCTTACAGATGAGGAAATTGAGGTTTGAGGTCACATAGCTAGTAAATGATAGAGTCAGGATATGAACCCAGGAATACCTGCGTATGTCAAAGTCTGCAGTAGAAAACACTAGGCTTGCACTGCTTGCATTGTCCACAGGTATGGTCTTCAGAGTTTTGCACTTTGGGTTTAGGCTGTAGGAGAGCATGAAAAAGAGGTATGAACAACACCCTTGCTCCTTTATGGTTAAAAGTAAGATGGAAGTTTTTACTAAAACCTGGCCAATCTATTATCTCAGCTAGTTATGGTGCCAAGCTATGGTGGGGTTTCTGTTTCCCCATCAGTCAGTTATCTTTCTCAGCCATGGAGCCACAGATGAATCCCCTACCTAGGACAGTCACCCTGCAAATTGCAAGCCTTCATTCATGAGTGGGGCTCAGGAAGGAATCAGGTGTGAAAAAGTTCAGCAAAAATGTGGCCAGACACTTGGTTTGCAAATGAAACATGTTCACAACCCACTTATTGTTTGTTAGATGTGATTTTTTTACTACATTAGTCAAACAATTGAACCCATGGTTATTGTGGCACCGAGCAGACAACCCCAACGGCACACAGTATAAAGAATGTGTGTTGGAGCAAAGTGAGAACGTGGGAGAGTTGGTTGAATTTAAAACTTCTGGATGCTTGTAAATAATATTGAAAGGCTGTTTTCCAACATTTAATTGGGTGAAATATAAGGGTCTTTTTATTTAAAATTTTTTTGGGGGGAATGGGGAGGAAGTGCTGGAAAAAATATGTCTTCGGCTTTGGCACTGAAAACATAAAGTTCTTGTACCTCCTCTCTCACTCTCTGCCTTTTCCAACATGTTTACTACATTTTTCAGTCTCTGGTTTGAACTTTATTCTGGAATTATAAGGAATACAAAATTTCCTAGCAATTGAGGTAGATGATGACTCATTTTAATTTGAACCATTTTGCTAGGCTCATTGAAAAGCAACAATGGTCTTAAAAAGCCACAACACTTTTCAAAGCATAGTAAGGACCAGAGAGGACCACTAAAGGCTCCCGATTTGAGTGTGAGTTCATAGGTTTAATAATATGTAATCTGTTGTTTTTACAGGGGAGCATTTTTTTCAGCCCAGTGATTATATGCTAGAAAAATAAAAGCAAAATATATGTGGCCAAGGAAACAAGAATAAGTAAAATAGCCTAAATAAGCTACTGCTGATTTCAATCCTATGTATAACCATATGGAATAATACTTTTATCATAATTTGTACTTGTGGTACCTTGTAGTTTGGAAAATGCTTTCATATTTATGGTCAGTCATATGGACTATAGACCAAACCTATGAGGTTGGCAGATAAGTATCATTATCCCCAATTTAGAGAAAAGATAACTGAGGTTCAACAAAATGAAGTGACTTGCCCATGGCATTAGTAGGTTTTCTGAAGCCTAGTGCCTTCTCTTCCCTGTAACCACACAGCATCAAATGTGCATGTGCCTCTGTGTGCTAAAAGCTGTGCTCAGAATGCAGACTCAAGTTTAATTCTGTAGCAGGTTAAAACAGTAGGCAAATTCAAGATTGTGCAAAAGTTTCATTTTTGGTCCCAAAGCCTGTTTTAATAAAAGCAAATCAGCCTTGATTATTGCCTAAGTAAATGAAAGTGTTAATTAAGCTTGGCTCCCTGGTCAGAAATAAAAGCCTGTGAAATTCAAACATACCTGAGGAATGTGAGCAGGCAGCTGTGAACTTGTGGCAAGGGTGTAGGCACATTTGTTTTTGCATGCCTGGTGTCCAGCTTGGGGACTGCAAGATGGTAGACCTTTAACAAACGTGGAAGGGAGTAAAGGAGGAAAAAAAAGGGAAGGAGAAGCAAAAGGCGTGAAAGAAAAATAGAAAGAGGGAGAAAGGGAAGGAGGGAGAGACAAGCTTCATTCACTAATTGGCTGTATTCAAGGTGAATATTAACTAACGCATGGTTTGGAGAGTTGCCAATTTGTTCTTCCTTCCTTGGCCCTTAGCTGACTGCCTTTCATTAGGTATGAATACATATCCACAAACATTCATAGATAAGTCAACAGTGCTGTATACACCCACACCCCCAACACACGCACGGACACACACACACACACACACACACACACACACTCAAACTGAGCTTTCTAACACAAAGGGCCAGAGCAAAGATCTGATCAAAGAGAAGGACAAAAATACTGTAGATGAGGAAGAGAGAAGAGCAAACATTTCAGGTTAGAGTTATATATTCTTGAATAATTAGGATGATAGAATTGAAATACGCACACACACAGAGATTCCATAAACTTGGAAAGTATAGAGAGGTGACCCTTTTTGCTGAAATGGGGTTAAACGTATTCACTGAGATATCAAAGCTGCTCAAAACAAGGAGCTTCCTACAAATAGTAACAGGGGAGACAAGAGCCCAACTTCTGAAGATGCTCGCCAAATTATGATCTGTTTACAACAGAGGTCCACCTTAAGAAAGGTCCAGAGAGCTCAACAGAAACCAAATACAGTAAGAGGAAGTTGGGAGCGTGGATGTCAGGCTGTCAGTAATCTGACAGCTCTGGTAACTACCCTCTAATCCAGCCAGCTCCAGCCGCGCTCTCGGCTGACACCACCAGGACTGACTGACAGCTGAGGAGCGGGCACTTTTTACAGGCTCAAGTGACATCCAGTCTATTAAGGCTGACAAGCACAAAGCAGAGATTTTCCCTGAATGGTTTGGTACTGAAGCCTAGTAAAGGGGTTATTTGAAAGGTCTTAGAGAAAGTGTCAGACTCCGGCTCAGATGATAACAATATTGTAATGATGGGACTGGACAATGAAGTGCTGTGATTGCCCATATGGGCTAGGAGGCCTGTGGGCGCATGGGGAACGCTGAGAGGGAGCACCTGGAAGCTGGTGCTCCAAGGCCAGCATACAACCGTCTAAAGAATTTCCTTCGGTGGTTTGTTCGCTTGGGCTTGGGGGGCTTCCCAAAGTTGCATATTAATTGTGGAGGAAGAGAGTAAACAGTGACGGAGGACTGGGTGTAAACTAGGTGACGCTTGAAAGGAATGTTTGCCTGCCTTTGGTTCACTCTTCAGTTCATCAAGAGGCATGGAAAATATTTTCCAGAAGGAAATGAATGGTAATTTTCAGACTACTGCTTTGCTTATTAACTCTGGCTGAAAAGTAAATTAGCAACTGCAACGATGTTACCATGATTATCATCACTGCTGTTCTTGACTGCACTGGCTCCCAGGGACCACGTCAACAACACTACCCAGAATTTACTCAGCAGGCTTTTTTTTCTAAGGTCAGTAAAATGAATGTTTTTTCCTAAATGCCTTTTCAGAGTTCTCTCCATGAAATAAAATATGGGCAAGCATCATAATCCTGTTTTATTGACGGGAACATGTCTCCCATTGTCACTATCCACTCTCATTTGGGTGAGGCATACTTTTATGTGTGTGTTTATTTCTTGCCCATTTATTGATTTATTTCCACACATATTGTGCCCTTATTATAAGATAGGTACTGAGGTAGGTCCTGGGGATAGCACAGTGAGGAAGGAAGTGTGGTCCCTGTCCACATAGTGCTTAGAATGAGGTATGGGGGCTGATGTTCAGCTTATGTATACCACTACCAGCATACCAGTTGTTAATATATTGACTTGCTACTATATTGGCAAATAGCCCCTACGCAAAACCCCAAGAAGTGGATCCTTGCCTCCTTCCCCCATCTGCTTCTCTGGCCCCTCCCTCAAGACTCCCTTGAACTCCCCATGATACAGCAACAAAAGAATAAATGCCTGGCATATCAGGAGCCCCAGGTCTCTGGCCCAGAATCCTGCCCGCTGGATGTCTATCAGGTGTGAAAGAGTTTAAATATCACCACTGGTGGAGCTCATAATTTTAAAATTTATTTTAAAAAAATTAAACTCTCTTTCTAAACTTCCAAATTTACTGTCTCAATATTCTTCTCAAAAAGTTAACTTCTAAAAGTTTTCCCACATAGAACTTCCTTGGGAGTCCTATACCTAAGGAGAGTTAAAGTTTGAGTGTGCATTGATAATAAGAATCTTTAAAATTTGAAAACAAAACAAAAGCCCAGCACCACCACCAAAAAAAACAGAATTTGCTCTTAGAAATTTGAATTTGTCTATATGACTTCCATTTACAATGGCTTCAGGTCTGATCTGGCATCTCCCAACATTTCTCTGAGATTATCCATGAAGAGACCAAAAAAAGATTAAAATTTATAATACCTCCCAAATGTTAGGAAAGATGGTGATTGTTATTTCTAGCACGTGGGAATAATAACCTCAAAACTGTGGCTTCCCCAATATTGCTACAATGAAAAACAAAACTGAGGACCTGGTGATACGCAGCTGAAAATCAATGACGCTTGCCGTCAAAAAGGTAAATAGGGAAATAATATATTCCTCTCCATCTGCCTGCCCCATGGTTGAGAAACACAAAAACTACACCAACCAAAACACTCAGCAGCCATCCCTGCATTAAACGGATGCCACTTTTTAAGTCAACTGGTGTGCTGTACTCCTGTCCTTCTGTCCATTTTCCCTGATGTGTAGCTTGAGATTTCAACTTATAGAAAATGATTAGTGAAAATAAAGGAAGAATGGAGATGATGCTTTGTGTTTTTGGAGGCACAGTACAAAAAGTAAAGTTCACAGATCAAAGCAAGGAAAAGAAGAATACCAAAAGTGTGGAAAGGGATTTTTTAAAAATAATTTTTAATATGTTAAATATCTTAAGAATATAAAAGAATCAGGGAATGGAGAGAGAAAATCCTCTCTGCCCAGCATTGCCAGATGAGTTGAAAATTTGCTTAACATTAGAAATTGGTCTAGAAGTTGTGCATATTCAGCTTCAAGGAGACTAACAACAGAACCAAGGGTTATCCAAATAACCAGACTATTGACAAATACCAAATCTGAAAGATTTCTTCTTGTTTAAGGTTGAAAGAACAGAAAAACCAAGCAGCATGAAGCCATTGAAAACAGTATTACAAAACAGGAGTAAAGAATATTATCTGGATGATCACAGTAAAGAGCAGATCTATGAAGATAATTTACTCTGAGAGTCAGAATGAAACTTTCACCTACAATTTTTTTAAAAGAAAGAAGAAGGACGAAGAGGAGGAAGAAGGAGAAGAAGAAGAAATAGCTTCTATAAAAGAGGAAGAGAAATCTATTAGAAGAAAACACCTTAAGATCAAAAAGAAGATGATAAAATAAGATCAGACTTCATGGAAATGAAGAGTAATGCTAGAATTAAAATCCCCTTTGATGGAGTAAAGGACAACAACCTGCAGAGAAATAAATCACTGATATAGGAGACAAACTTGAAAAACTCTCACAGAGAACTTCCAGTCAATATGGCATCATAAGCTCATGTTTTGTTCCTCTTCATCCCGTCAACATCCCAAACATAGCAATAACAGGTAAAATATAAAAAATTTAAAATGCACAAGACATACTGTACTCAAAAGCAAGATAAATATTTGCAGACCAAAACCAAACAGAAACACAATGCAGTCAGCAGGGCTGAAGGCACTAGTCTGCTGGGCATGAAGTCCAGAAGAAGGCAGAGGCAACGAGGGATTTATATCACAGAGAGAACAGAGCCAATCTCACTGTGACGTGTTGGGGGCTGAGGAGATAATGCCAAGCCATAAAAGAAAGATGAAGAAAGAAGGTAGGAGCAAAGAGACAGGCAGGTGGGACCTGAGCCAACTCTCCCTAATAGATGTATCTGTTACAGCTTTACACTAAGCCTGTAACATAAGACCTGGTTCCAACTTCAAGACTAGATGGAGGTGACAGATAAGAATCAGTATGAATGATTGCCAGAGAGATGTGAAAAGTAAAAGCAAAAGGAAGTGAGAGGAAGAGACTCAAACTCAACTTGGGTCTCCTAGCCACAATTACAAAATGCATAAAGATCAGCAAGCCAGCTAAGAAAGAGAACATCAAAATCAACAATCAGAAGAGGAATAAAACGTAGATAAAAACGTAGAGTAATCTGAAGATAAATTTCAAAAACAGCATGTTTAAGATCCTGAAAGGGACTGAAGAAATAACTATGTAATAAAAGATAAACAAGAAATTATTAAACAAAAGTAGGCAAGATTGAAACAAGAACAGGTAGATTTGAAAGAGAACAATAGAAATTCCAGAAGTTAAAAAACATGGATATTAAAATATAAAAACCTGTAATATCAGCAAAAATAATGGTAGAAGGATGACTGAAAATTCTCTCCTCCATAAAAGCAAAGAAAAAACTGGCAAAAATGTTCAGACTCAACTTCTTCAGAACTAAAAATTAAGCAAAGGCTTGCAGCAACCCAGGGAGCATGTATTCAAGAAAAACAGCAGAATCTTGGTAAGAACTGTAGCTTTGTGGTGTTTTAATTTGCCTGACTCCCATCCTCCATTCTCCAGCTCTTTTACAGCTTTGAAAATCAACAGTCTGCAATCACAGTGAAAATTGGCAGCTTGGCAGCCATTGGAGTGGGCAGAAGAGGGTTAGAGCCCCTTCAAAGCCCTGTTTCCAGAGTATAGTCATTCCTTGACCTTTCTGGTGGTTCCCTGGAAGATCACATTTGCAAGGCTGTCTTTATGTGACCTGAATCAGAGCTTGCCAGTGCAAAAAGCCTTTTCTCTGGGGGTGATTGTTGAAAATAGTTACTGGCAATTGTTTAACTTCATAACTGCCTGAGGAAGTGGGTTACAGTTGGTGTAAACAATAGACTAACCAAAAAGCTTAAAAGGGGAGTGAAATGTCAATAGGGGTTTGAAAAACTCCCACACTTTCTTGGAAATCTAGAAGTCCCTGTACAGGCAAAGGACTGTGCACATACTCAGGAATGACCTGAGAAGGCCCTAACCACTCATCTCTGGCTGACCTTGAGGGTCTGCACAAGAAGGAAGTGAAAGCTACAGAAAAATTGTCAACTGCCTTGTTCAGTGTTGAAGACATGCCCAAAAACACACACACAGCCCCTCCACAAAGACCGGGAGGCTTATCATTCTAACATTTAAGAAAATCTCTGTCTAATTGTTAGCTGACCGCTGTAAAATAGAGATTTTACAGAATTAGTTCATGTGTCACTAAACATCTACAACAAGCAGCAACATCAAGAAGCTCTGGAGAGAGGTAAAAATCTGATTTCTAGAGTTGCCACATTATAGTATTTAAAATGTCTGGTCTTCAACTAAAAATTAAAAGACATGCAAAGAAACAAAAAAAAGAAAAAAAAAAACAATATACAGCAACAACAACAACAAAAGCAATCAGTAGAAACTGTCAGATGTTGGACTTAGTAGACAAAGATTTTAAGTCAGGCATTTAAAATATATTGAAAGAACTAAAGGAAACCCTATCTAAAGAACTAAAGAAATGTATAAGAATAACATCTCACCAAATACAGAATATTAATAAAAAGGTAGAAATTAAAAAAAAATAGAGATTCTAGAGTTGAAAAATATAATAACTGAAATAAAAAATTGATGAGAGGGGCTCAACACCATATTTGGGCAGGCAGAAGAATCATAAAACTTGAATATAAGTGAGTTGAGATTACCAGTCTGAATAATAGAAAGAAAAATGAATTAAGAAAAATGATCATAGCCTCAGAGACTCATGGAACATCATCAAGCACAGAAACATACATATAATGGAAGTCCAAGAAGAAGATGAAGAAAAAGAAAGGGGTGGAAAGAATATTTGAAGAAATAACAGCAGAAATCCTCCCAAATTTGCTGAAAGAATTAATCTACATATTTAAGAAGCTCAATGAACTCCAAGTAAGATAAACTCAAAGAGATACACACCTAGGCACATTATAATCAAATTGTTCAAAGACAAAGAGAAAATCTTGAAAGCCGCAAGAGAGAAGTGACTTATCATGTGTAATGGATCATCAATACAATCAGCAACTGATTTCTCATCAGAAACCATGGAATCCAAAAGGCAGTGAGATAACATATGCATTCCTGAGGGGGACAAGCTGTTAATCAAGAATTTCATACCTGGTAAAAGTATCCTATAAAAATAAAGTAGAAAATGAGAAAATAAAAAACCTGAGAGTCTCTAGATAAACAAATCACTGAGAGAGTTCATTGCTATAAATAAAAACTGAGAGGGTTTGTTGCTAGCAGACTTGCCTTTCAAGAAATACTAAACAGAATTCTTCAAGCTGAAATGAGACTCAATTCAACATGAAGAACTAAAGAACACTGGTAAAGGTAACTATAAGGTAAACAAAAAGGACAATAATAATGTATTTTGTGTTTCTAACTACCTTTTACCCATATATGATTTAAAAGACAACTTCATAAAGCAATAATTATAAATCTATGTCAATGGGCACAACATATATGAAGGTGTAGTTTGTGACAAAACCAGTATAAAGGAGAGGAGTAACAGAGCTATATAGGAGCAAAGTCTGAAACATAGCTAACTTCCCATCATGGGGACATGGAAGCAACCATCAGCCTGTCTCCCAGAGTTTAGGTGTGATCCCCAGCTTGAGAAGGGCCTTGGCCAACATCAAGTGAGCTCGATTTCCTGCTTTGTACCTTTTATCAATCATTCAATTCCACAGGTTTGTCAACAGTCTTCTAGTGAGGCCATTTGTCAGGTCCTAAGGAGATTCAGAATTAGTAAGGCCCTGGCCTCAAGGAAACTGCAATAGTGGTAGAGGTGGATATAGATTTCCAACCATATGATAAAGACCAACCATTAAAATTTCAGCAGCTATTTCCTTTGAGACACTATAACAGGAATATCAGGGAAGCCATATGTGCCTGGAAATTATTCTTTCTGATTGAGACTTAAGTGTGGGTTATGAATGATTCCTTAATGCTGATTGAGAAGATCTGAAGGGAGGAGGAAAGAGGAGGGAAAGTGAAGATGGAGGACATTACTAGGTACAACTTAACCAGAAACTTTTACAGAGACAATCAGAATTTCACCTGGACTTTGCTTCTGATATGCTATGTACTTTGGGGCAATCCATGAATCCTTCTGTGCTTCAGTTTCCTCATATAAAATGGGGATGATAATAGCACATATTTCATGTGATTATTGTGGGGATTAAATAAGGAAAATGAAACGCTTAGCAGAGTGCCTGGCCCAACTTCATAACTGTTCAAAGCTCATTTGATCCTTCCTTACTCAATTAATTCTGGAGGCATTCTGATGAACTAAAGCTGGCACGATATGTTTTTCATTAAGATCCCTGCTTGGAGTTAAAAACTTAAGGACTTTTGGAGAATTTTAGGATAGTTATAGTTCAGTGTTTTTTTCCTTACGTATCTAGAATGGATCTCTAAAACTGTAACTCTAAATCTTGCACTGTTAGTAGAATTCTAAACATTTAATATTACCAATATTACCAATTAAGCCATTTAATCTACCCTTGCTGGGTTCACCTGCCACCATCCTGTATATGCAACTTATACTTTTAATATAATAATGCTGACTCTCCAATACCGTGATTCAGAATGGTCCAAGGTTTATAGATCTTGATAAAATAATGCAAAAGTCATTAGCAGTAGGGCCAAAGCTTCCCTCCCACATATGCCAGAAGGTTAATACTATCTTTGATTCTAACCAGTAATATTTATTGTCTCATAAAGTCATATTGAAAAACATGAGACTGAAAATAAGACAGACTTTCCCACTGACACACCCCCTCTCCAGCATAATTCTTGATCCCAGAGATTCTTGACCATTGGGGAAAAAATTTGACATAAAAGGAGTCTTTGAAATATGAGTTAGTTGACTCAGTATGCTCTGAATTCAAATAGATTTTTACATCTCACTAATAACGCCCAGTCATTTAGTTACCCATATTTTGGTCATTTCGGTTATAATATTTTCCCTTGATTTTTGTCTGTTAACCCTATTACTTGTGTAGCTGTTATGACCTATTTCACCAGCTCAGGAGACAAACTTGATCACATCTTGCATTCTTCAAATTAGAATAGCTTGAGATTCTATTTGTCAGACTAAGAAGAATCCAGGATCTTTCTAAGGGCATCCTTCTACATTATGTAAGAACCCCAGGTATTCTAGGGAGGCCAAGTCCTGCTGCCAGATGCCTCTCAAAGAGTGAACCAGAGAATCAGACCAGGCTGCCAGATATAACAGTTTGCTAATGACTGACTTTGTGTTGGCCCCATACTCTGACGCATCTTTGTGCAGTGGTTCTATTGCTGGTTCAGATATGTGTACAGATGTTATTAGTTCTTGCTTCACAGACATGTTTCACTCTTATTCTCAAGGCAGGTCCACATTGTGCCAGAACCAGCCCTTCTCTCAGTCAGTCTAGGTGTTGCTGTCGAGCCAGGAAGACCACTCTAGACTGCTTTCCCTCCTGTGGATTTCCCTCTTGGGTGGTCTTCACTTTCTTATCCTACCAGTAGACCTCAGTTGACACTCTCTGAATCCAGCAGAGGCATCTAAAGATGTTGAATATCAGAACAGATGGGAGAGTGGCGGAGTTGGCACTTCTTCCTCCCATGAGGCTTCTTACTGCCTATGAAAATTTCCTCATTTTTCCCACAGTGATCAGATCTACACACCAAGTTGTTATTTGGAGGGGCTGCCTTTGTCAAGCCACAAAAAGAGCCTATTACTCTTCTCCCAGGGTGGCCAAGGCCCAACTGCCCAACAGTCACATAATTGAAGGAGTCTTTCCAGTGACTCTCCCAGAACGAGTTCTGTTGCAAGGCAACTCACCACATCCACATAGACAGACATGCTGCAGCAGATTTTAGAAGGTATCTTCTCCTGAAGAAGAGAAAAAAACATTAATGTTACAGCTAGACACCACACTATGCAAGTGATTCACAGAAGAAAATTCAGTGGAGACAAGTGTTAAAGTTAGCCTGATATCTATCTGATTTAATCATGGTTCTGCCATTTACTAGATGTGTATGCTCAGGCAAGTAACTTAATCACTCTGAGCCCATGTAATAGCTCGGTTAGGAAGTATCTGTGGCTTTAAGTCATAAAGAACTGAAAAGTAATTGCTTAAATAAGTTAGAGTTTTTCTTTTTCCTTCCATAAGGAGAAGTCCAAAAGTTGGCAATTGGAGACATTGGTTCAATAGCTCAAGATGGCAGAGCTAAGGACTCTGCAATACTCTTGGCATTTCTGGCAAGAGATGCCAAGACGGCAGTTGCAGATCTAGCTGGCATATCCCATTTCAGGCAGTACAAAGGAGGAACGAATGGGAAGAAGGAAGTCTCAGTGCTTGTTTCAGGAAACAAGAGCATCCCAGAAACCCCTAGGCAACTTTAGTTTACATTCAAGAAAATCTGGGAATGAGAATTTTAGCTTTCTAGACTCTAAAGCATAAGAAAACACTGAAAAAGGGGAGTAATAGTAGGTGTAGGGTAAATCCACCTACAGTATTTGGCACACAAGTGAAGACCTGAACCAAGGCAATAGCAGCAAGGATGGAGAAGCGTGGACAAGGTTGAAGCTGGAATCAACAATGCTCTTTGAGTAGCTGAGGGTACTGATGGGGAGGGTGGAGATCAGGAACCACGTCTTATTTCTTTAGTAGCCTCCTGAAGGAGGATAATAAAGTCCTCCTGTCAAGAAAGGCAAAGTGGACTGTCCAGAAAGATTGGTCCCCAACTGATGTTCAGAGTTGTGATTCTGTGTACGCATAGCATGACCCCAGACTCCTCTTCTGGGAGCCAGGCCTTGTGGAATAATGGAAACTACCTATTTGCCCTTGCTTGATTTTTAGCTGACATTTATGCCAAAATATTTTATTAGTGACTTTTTCCTGTTTTAGTTAGTGCCTTTATGTTAATGACAGATTCAAGCAAAAATTCAATCACTTTGTAGTAAAAGGCACTTTCGTGGCATAAACGGAGAATAGATACAGGGCCTGATAGCCTCTGGAATCCTCTCAGATGCGTTGGTGAGTGAGCTTGATTTCCATGAGAGGTATTTGGTCAGTCTTTGAGAGCCCCTTTTACATGGGTATCCTATTATTTAACAGGCACTTTAAATTGAGACCAGCATCCTGATTCTCAAGCAGCCTGGCTTTTATTGGAAGTCTCTGCCACGTTTAAACATCTTTAATACATTTTAAAAATAGAATTGTAAAAGGCAGCAACCAGACTTCAAAGCGTAGACATGTTGGCCAGAATTGTGAAGCTGGCGACAATTTTCGCTGGTTGTAAAGCTCATGGAGCCTCTTTCAATTCCCAGAACAAATGACAAGGAAGGGGTTCAACATACATTCCTCCCAAGTGTCTCCTGGATGGACGTGAACAGACCAAGTGTGGTGGACAGAGTTGTCAGGGAGGTAACCAACACATTTCAGGGTAGATGTAGAAAGCCCCAACCAGAGCAATCAGGCCACAGCAGAGCGGAGAGAAACCAGCCCAAACCAAAAAGAAACAAGACATGAGGTGGGACTGGCTGCCTTTTCTGAGCTTTGGTTCTTTGCATCTCCTGCCCAGGTCTTCCTTCTGCCGTGAAGACTTCAGACATCCTCTGCCCTCAAGTAAACCTGATTACTCTCTTTTTTGCCCCCACTGAACTCTGTATAGATGCTTATTACACTCTAGTGAAATGTCTTATGTACACATTGTATTCTGTCTCCTACTCCCAGCTGTAGAGTGTGAGCACATTAAAAGAACGAGCTATATCTTATTCATCTCATGTACACAACAAATTAAATGTGTCTTTACAGAAAGTGGAGTCTCTTGGGA